>NC_049993.1:3267252-3343483 GCF_000003815.2 Branchiostoma floridae | reverse complement strand
TGTAGCCGTTGACTTCGTCCTCGCAAGTTCCGCCATTTTGACACGGTGTAGAGGCGCATTCGTCTACATCTGCAATGATATACTAAAAGTTATTTCAAAAATGATATTTAAAATTTTGAAGGTGAATTGCATAAAAAGATCTGATGGTTCCCTTTTGTATATTTCATAGCTTTTTTGTAGGTAGGTCAAACAGAAGTGACTGACACTTGCTGCGCTACTGATAGCATTGTCCAAAATCAATAGAAAAGAAAAATTGCTAGACGTATGATATGATAGTATTATACAAGTTTGTGAGGGGGTTGATCTGCTGTAGTTTTAGGTCCTTTTTAGCATATCAAGGGCATATTTTTTATTTGCTACGCTGTTTTAACCATCATAATGCCGGAATGATCGGAAAACTTGCCGCTTTCACAATCATCTCCATCATAGCCAGGAGCACAAGAACAAGTGTAGCCGTTCACTCTGTCTTCGCAAGTTCCACCATTTTGACAGGGATTGGAGGCACATTCGTCTACGTCTGCAACAATTGAAAAGAGACTCGTTGCAAGCTCTTAGCAAGAACATTTCACATGTTGAAGTGAATTGCTCGAATTCGCTCCACAAAAATACTGTTGTACGTGATCTTATTCTCAACCTTTATTTAACCTCGGTACATCTTTGGCTTAAGCTGCTTTCCAAGATTTTAAGGCATTCTTCTGCAATTTTTTGGCACAGAATCTATCTATATATATATATATATTTGTAACAAGATTTTCTGAAACTAAGTTTACAAGAGGAAACTTGCTTGTTTGGCAATGACCCCCTTCATATCCAGGAGCACAAGTACAGGTGTAGCCGTTGACTTCGTCCTCGCAAATTCCACCATTTTGACATGGAGTTGAGGCACATTCGTCTACATCTGTAACGAGATACTAGAAGTTCTTTAAAAAAATACATTTAACATTCCAATTATTAGAAAGGTCTAGTGGTTCCCTTTTGTATCTTTCATAGCTTTAAATTTTTAAATCATGTGTGAAACAGAAATGATTGAACACTTGCTGCGTTCCCGATAGCGTTGTCTAATTCTAAATCAAATTAAGAGAAAAGAAATCTTGCTAGACGTATATCAGCCAGAAACATGGAAGGTTAGTTGTTCTGCATGCTTCTTGGGGTATATTTCCAAGTACATTTTCTTCGCTTCGCCGTTGAAATTCGGAATAGTAACAAAATGAAATTAATTATCACAAGGGAGCTATATATATAATAATAGAGAAACTTGCCCGTTTCACAATGAACTCCATCATATCCAGGAGCACAAGTACAGGTGTAGCCGTTGAGTTCGTCCGCACAAGTTCCGCCATTTTGACACGGAGAGGAGGCGCATTCGTTTATTTCTGAAACGGTATGCGAAAAGGGTATTAACCTTATCAATTGTGGAGGGGTAGTGGCTTGTAAAAGTGTCAGCTCCAAATTTAACATGGTATAACGGCTTGTGCTAGGGCAACATCCTAGCCACATACCAAATATTAAAACAATCCATTCTTGCCTTCTTTAGTTATCATGCTGACAAACGTCCCCATTGCATACTTACTTCATGACATTTCCTAGAATAGTGTTGCAACAACTAACAAAAAAAAGAATAATATTTCACTTTTTGTGTCGCCATGGCAACGGGTTTGTGAAAGGCTAAATATATATTATTATGACATTTATAACTAGATATTCATATTAATGCTAATGAGATGACGTTACTAGTGAAATCCAAGATGGCCGACAATATCATGACGAGAAGTATAATCAACTTTTTTTGGGGTCAGATTTCATCACAACTTTGTATTTTCTTACAAAAAAAAAAAAACATTTGTATTATCCACAAACAGGCCAGTCGGGACCCAGTTTGGAAATATGACGTTAGCCATACCAGTACCTTCACACACTAGATTGTTCCCTGTCCATTGGCCGTTGTTACAGAGTGCTCTCCCACTACCTGACGCTTGGACGTATCCTGTCGGGCAGGTGAAGTTGCATGCGTAACCGGCTGGATAACTGGTCAGGTCCGGATCACAATCATTGGGGTAGTCTTCGGGGTGGCTGGGTGCATTATTGCATGGCCTGCCTGTGTATATAAAAATGGTTGCTATAAGCTTCCCTCTAGCAGTTTAATTTACATGCAATAGCATATTCATATTAATATAAGTTACAAAACTTGAGTGCAGTGCCACATTGTCCCAGTCTGTCCAAAAGCAAAATAAAAAAAATGCAATATTAAATTATAAATACATGTATTCAGACACAACCTCACTGAATTGTAATGTGAAGTAAAATTCAATGAAAGTACATGCTTAATTGACTTACAAGCGAGCATTTGTGTTGTTGTGTAGCAAGGTATACTTTTGAGTTAACAGTTGCAGTGAACAAGGTAAAATATAAATTTCATAATGATAATGATAATCATAAAGGTGTGGTATTCGGTGCTGCGATTTTCGGGTAATACAGCAGAGCATCCTATCGTAAATGTGTTATTAGGCCACAGCAAGAAAATTCTGTGGATGGCATCCACAGAAGATCGCCCATAATAGTGAAATTGGTCCAAGATTGGTCCAAAAAATTAAGATGGTTACATTTTCAAACTTGACACCATAAACGTTATAATAAGAACTAAATGGACAAAACATAGTAGCACAGCCAACAAGGCATCCGGATTTCTGTATTCAATACATGTACTGGTGCAGTAAAAAAAGTAACACTAGTGTGGTAGACTAGTATTACTAACAAAGCAACTACACTCATGGCTTCCATATTGATGTTACTTTTACTATCAAACCATTTTGACTTCTACAACTACAGTCCAGGGTACTTTGCAAGTGGCACTTCTACAAGTACAATTTTTAGGCTACAACAAAACATATTTGCCCATCTTGGTAAAATATAATTTTTTGGCGGTCTTTTTTTTTCTAAAAATCAGGCGAAAATTATTGAGCGAGCGGATGTCATCCATGAAATTTACTTACTGCGGGGTTATAATAATCACTGGATTCAATATGGATAAAATATGACCTCAATGAAAAGCGGCCTGCTGGCCCATATGAGCTTCTCATGAATAAATAAAGGTTCAAACAAACAAAGTTCGACACTCACAATTACACCTCAGTCCAGGTCCTGCTGGTTTCCACCACTTTGACCGACCCCTAACATAGCATACCCTTATCCTTTTCCCTGAACGCCTTTCACACCCTTCCCTGCATTCAAACATGCATACGGTTCCTGCAGGGTATCGCCCTCGATGATTTGAATTCTGGTCGCAAACACTTGTCGTATCACGAAGCACCAAACGTCTGCATTTTTCTGCAAGGTAAATGTATGTCACTATGTGAGTACCTAAACGTCGTATGAGGTGCATATTTGATAGGCCAAGACCGGTTTTGTACTAATGAGAGGAACCAATGGTCTCTTAGACCTGCAAAGAACAAATTTTACTTAAATGTATGGCACAGAGGCTGCTCAATTGCTTTGTTAGGGCAATCAGATGGCCAATTGACGTCATAAGAGTGGATTTCAGAGAGTAGGATATTAGTTTTTGGCATATATTAGTTGAAAGGTAGAAAATAACTCATGGCTCACAAAATCGTAATGATAGATTTTTGTGACTATTTTGTATATTAAGCAAGCTAAAAGTCTGCAAAGGCAGACTTTTGTTTAACTTTTGTGTAGAAATGTGTTTTTATTTACCAAAACATTTTTTGCTGGCTAACAATAAGGTATTTTATATACCTTTTATTTATTAGCCAATCATTCTCTATATTGTTGTCCCTGAATCGACAACAGTTTGTATCAAATTTGCAAATAAAAAGTTTTACAGTAGGTATACATGTGATATTCTTACCCACCTAAATCATCTGTACATCTACAAATGGACGAATATAGATACTGTAAAACTTTGAATCTTAGCAACCAGAAATTCAGACTTTTGGTATAATAGAATGAATGGAACAAACATTTGTAATGTTCCAACATATACAATAAGTTAAAACTGATAATTTGCACGTCAGGTTGGTAATATATTATCGTATACAAAAATAAACATCTCTACTTACTGCTAACTCCGTCGACAGTACCCACATAGAGCACAATAGTGAGACAAAGAGGAAGCCAAACGGTGACCCTAAAACAAAAAAGGGGTTCAGATACCTTAAACCTTATTTTACATTCTAAGCATTTGTAGACTTTGCATTAACATAATATGTACATGATTTATCGTACCTTCAAGTAAATAACATATGCCAAGAATGAAATTTAAACAAGGAATCAGATATAACTGCTATTTTGCTTCTTCTTGTGCAAATAATGTGTCAGTTAGTATAATCTAATCCCCTTCTTCCCAGTTATATAACGGTGTTTTATCTAAGGAAATTCTAGCCTCTTTCAAAGTGTAATTCAAACATTTCTTATGGAGATGACTTCCATATCTACATCATATATTTCGGATTCGTTACGCGGTATCTCTGCTTCTCTGCACTAGGACCGCTTCTCTCCACAGTTTGCAGAAGTGTTCTCAAGATTGAGCGCGATTTGTACAACACCACTAGGAAGAGCGGTGGCCAGGAATGTTTTCCAGAGTATGGGCTATTTCATGTTTCGTGGCGCAGCCGTTATTGTTACTTTCTGAACGATTTTCATGTCGACTACGCGCAATTCGGGTTGACGGCGGCCATTGGGGACAAGCGGAAGGGCGGGGGAAAAGCGGAATTACACGGGGGTAAAGAGGAAAGACGGGGCACAGATGAAGTACAGCGGGGATTAAGGGGAAGTCACTTCCTTAGTCCAAGGGAAAAGGTGAACGGGTGTGATGAAGTCTATAATAGTGTAGTTTAGTTTAAAATTTGTTGTCAAGTGAGAGAATTTGCCATGCATTTGATTTCATACGATTGTCGTGAAATTTTCGTACTGTACAAATGTACAATCACCCCTTGTAGCAAATCACGTTAAGCCGGAGGGGGCCTTACCGGTCGGACAAGATACGTAATTCGGTATTTAGGCAAGCAGTAGGCAAATGCACAGGTGACATAATGTTCAAGCGCTCCCTCTTACGATCTGTCATATATCTGCAGCCGCGCAGTGACTGGAGAGTTGACATTTGTAAACATGCGGTTTGTCACGTGGTATCAATTATCTTGTCATTATGGAGGCGTGGCCACAAGGCCGAGTCACTTTGTTTACATTGTGGTTTAAGCCCAGGTTTAAGGTAAGCCATGGCCTCCCAACCACTCGCAACTTTCTCACAACCGTGGTTGGCAGTGGGTCGGGAGCAAGTCGGATGAGGTTGGCAGTTGGTCGTTGCGATTTGCCACTAGTCGGCTGTGCCAGCAGAATTTTTCAAAAGGCTTAAAACATTCAGGAGTGGACGGAAATGACTTGGGGAAAAAATTTGAACTGTTTGGCTTGTGGTTGGGAGCAAGTAAGTAGTGGTCATAGTGCGATAAGGGTCAAAACCGTGATATACCTACTGCCTACTTACTCCCAACTAGTCCTTAGCCTATCCATGACTCACTCCGGATCATTGTTCAGATATTTGCTGTCTTATCCTCAACCATGGTGACTACAATCAGAACAACCAAAACAGTGACACAACCTGAATGCTACTAATATAGCACAGCATCAATAGAAGTCGCATTGAAGCTAACTGTGACCCTACTTTGATCTCCTGATTATGTTAACAAGATAGACGTATGGACAAGTTTGACAAGTTACTCCTCATTTAAAAATCACTGGTTGTGTCCATTTCAATTATCAATCACTTCAAAAGAGTTTGAAACCAGTTGAGAATCACCCAAGAGGGACTCCGAAGTCTATGACTAGATGTCATTTTTAATAGGTTAGATCGTATTTGGAGCTCTGTTAGGAGTAAGGCACTAAATGGTTGAGAACTGGTTGAGGTATGGTTGTCGGTAAATGACAGACGTGACCTAAAACTGGCCAGACTGTTCCCAGCTATTCGCAAGTCTTGGTCGGCTAGTAGCCCGGGTAAGGTCAACGACCATCATGAAATCAAAATACAGTCAAACCTACCCAAACGACCACCTGTTCATTACGACCGATTTTTCCCCATTGACGTAAGCATTAAGCTACCTCTTCACGACGACCACCTGGCAAAAATTTGGACAAAATCTCTGCCCAAAACGTCCGCGACATTTTCTAATACATTAAAACATTAAATCATTAGAACTTAAAACCTCCGCGAAAAGCCCCTTCTCCCGCTACCGCGAAAAGAAATCCCCGCGAACTTAAATGCATTTACAGCATTCAACTACAGGGCAATGGTTCTTACAGAAACATATCACACCCAAGTGATAGATGTGCTGCAGTGGCCTTCAAGTGACAGTTAAAAATAGCACATTGCACGCGCCTTGTGCACCTGGCGCGTTGTTGTACCACATTCCTATTGCCCCATGTCATATGCCAACCGCCACAGGTGCCTGTCACCACTGCACGTAGCCCACGTAGTAAAATTAGTGGAGAATAAAAACCTAGCCATGCATAACCTATATCCGTTGTGAAAAAGTTTAAACTTTGTTCAAACATAACAGAAAGGCTCACCATGAATTTTCGTTCGAGTTCTACGGCCTTCTATATACTTTGTACTCAAAAGCAGGTATTTATGAAGATCAAATTGACAGACAGTGGTTTCAAATTTCAAATATTACAGTTTGAAACCACTATACGTCGACTTTATAGACTGATTTTAAAATCAACGGATATAGGTGACCCCGCGGATAAAGATCAACTAGCTCCTTGATACTGATGCCCTGATACTAGTACTGATACCTTGTCTCTTAATATTCGACAAAAAGCTTCTAGAGTGGACATAAACCACACACGAACAGTGTATAAAAAGTTGTCGTACTGAAAACCATATCAAACTATGCTATCGTGCTGAATTAAAACCGTACAAATGGAGCACATGCTAAATTCTGAAAGCTGAAACACAAACGTTGAGGCAAGCCAAGCTGTAAGTTGCAGACACAACGGCCCCGGACATGGACAACGGGGCATCAGGCGGTTGGGGGACAGAGGCCCCGGGCGAGGCGGGGACAGCGGTAACCGTCAGGCTGGGACTCTGGTGGCGGACGTGACGCCAAATGCCATGTTCCCCTCTGTTTCAAAATTATTCCTGGCGTTTCCAAAAATCCTCATTATATCATAAATACTTGAACACGAGTGATTGCTGATGATGACTGTCATAATTTAGTATTCACTCATATATCCACGCATTCATTGAACAGGTCGTAACATTTGCCTAAAATCTCGGTTTTTCCCGACCAAAGTTCATTTATAATTAATGTATGGCTACAAAACTAATACAATACAAATATCCTTCCACACAGGGCCCAATACAACGCACGAAAAGAGTCTTTGTAGAGACATAAAATGATTTGATGCATATAGTCACGTACGACATGTGCGATAGAAACAAAAAAACTCATTGAAGATGCTATTCACCAACTTCGCTGGGATTGAGTACGCCCGCGACCTTCTTACAAGCTCACCACCGACCAATATACTAGCTTCTTCAGGACATGTGCGAATAAAATAACTCTAGATGTTTAAAGCCACAATTTCCCGGTCTCACTCCGACGATGTGTGTGCCAGTCGCGCGATAATGCTAACCTCTAACTTTTCTCGCCAGTGTGTTAACTATTACCAAATGTCCCACATAACCTATTCACAATCAACAGTTTTGTAAAGCCGTGCAAGTTCTTGAACGTAATTCAATAAATATCATTTCGTACTTACCGCATGGTGACAACTCGAGCTACAGAACTTCCAACCGTCTCAGACGGGGTGATCGGCAAAAATAGATTTGCACACTTCGCCCTATCACGTAGCCAAGTTAATTGAGGATAGTCTCGAAAACAGTCTTTTGTGACGTTTCGGTTTTGACGCTTTCTGTCCGATAACGACCAACTTTTTTGATTAACTCTAGATCTTATGGCAACGTTAGCTAACTGTGCGTACGACAGCAATCAAAAATCGATTCAGATTCAGCAGAAATAGCAGCCAAAAAATGCACTTCGAAGCCTGAAATGTTGACTGTCATAAGGAAAAGACCTTCGGCAAAATTAGTCATCATTGCCCAAAGGCACGTAAGGACAGGGTCATTGACACCCGCCATTGTTTACAGATTTTTGGGGCCGGTTTTCAGACTTAGATAAAATCCCGATTCAGCAGATTTCAAAGCATTGCGGTCTTCAAGGGTTGAAAATCCATTTCTTTTTGACCAAGGTAGGAGAGAAAAAAAATATTAGAAGTAAATAATGATTGAAAAACAAGACTACAAACGAAGCTTCTGTGTCGTTGTAATATCGCCAGTGCCTTTGGTATGTATACTAACGGCCTCTTTTGTAATCAACAAAGTCTTTAAGAAGAATAAGTAGGCATATTCAGAAGTATTGTGAACAAAATCAGTTGGAAAAACCCATTCGAAGCCTGCTTTGTTGACTTTGACGAGCTTTACTCAACAACCCTAAGGGCTCTCACTCACTAGTCGGTGGCAGGGTCATGACAACTATCACTGTTAAAAGATTTTTTTGCAAATTTTCAAAGCTTCCACGGTGTTGAATGGAAAGTTCTTGATCAACTACACACCTTGACCAGCCTATGATACAATATTATGCCACCGTAGAATATCAGTTATACATAGTTTATGACATGGACTTAATCCAGTCACACCACATTGGCAAATTATCTCATGAAATCAAGCAAACGTAACTCTACAGTTGTCTTTATCGGTATCGACAAATTCTCTGAAATTTCTCCCATATTTTAACCTATCTGTAAAGTTTAAGGTAGTTCACTGATTGATCTAATGTTTACGTGGAATCTGGAAAGCGGTGGCCAAGCCGAGAAAGGCTGTCGGGAGAATTTTTTACATCAACGATAACCGTGCGCGCGGTGGCTTGTATATGGGAATTCCGATGAACTTATATTTCGTACAACTATGTTTTAAGTCCTGTTCTGCACACAATTAGGCGTCAAAGAAACAGGCGATTTAGTCTAGTTATAGTGCAGTAATGTTTCATAATATCCCACTGCATATTAGTACTTAGCAAGGTGGTAACAGATACGTACCACATTTTAGCACCATAAATAAATAAGATAGAATGGTTTTATAACATGTAAAGATAACCGTGCCATTTGCTAAAAACAACTCAAAAAGTAGTTATTGCTCAGTTACACTCCGAGGGGGCGTGAGCTGGCCGCCCATACGAGCTCACAAATATTTTTTCCACCGACAAATTTTCTATCTCACATAACATTTACTCAACAGATCTAGACTGTTTTGTAAAAGCCATGTAAAAACGACGTCTGTAATAACATAAATATTCTTTGGTACTCACCGCATGGTGGCAACTCTAGCTACCTAACTTCGAACTGTCTCAGACGGGGTAATGGGCAAAAAAAGAACAACACGTGCACACTTCGCTCTATCACGAAGCAAAGTTAATTGAGGATAGTCTCCAAAACAGGCTTCTGTGACGTTTTCATATCGTCCCTTTCTGTCCGATAACGACCTATATTCTGAAAAAAAAATGTTGTGACCACTGCGGTTATAATCGTGCTTACGACAGCAATCAAAAACCGATCAATATTCAGCAAAAATAGCAGGCAAAAAAAGCTCCTTCAAAGCCTGAAATGTTGACTGTCATAAGGAAAAGACCTTCGGCAGAATTAGTCATCATTGCCTAAAGGCACGTAGGGACAGGGTCATTGACACCCGCCTTTGTTTACAGATTTTTCGAGCTGGTTTTCAGAGTTAAATATACTTCCGATTCAGCAGTTTTTTTAAAGTAGTGTGGTCTTCAAGGATTAAAAACCATTTTTTTTGTCAAAGGTAGGAGAAAAAGTAGAATATTAGAAGTAAAAAAATGTTACTAAAACAGATTCTAAACCAAGCTTCTGGGTCGTTTTAACATCGCCTGTGCCATTGGTGTGACTGATAACTACCTCTTTCCTGATCAACGTCGTCTTTGAAAAGAATAAGTACGCAGGTTCAGAAGTATTATGAACAATAGCAGTTGGTAAAGCCCATTTGATGCCTGCTTTGTTGACCTTGACGATATTTACTCAACAACCCCCAGGGGCTCTCAATCACTAGTCAGTGGCATGGTTATGACAACTATCACTGTTAACAGATTTTTCTGCAAGTTTTCGAAGCTTCTAAGTTATACTGTGGCAAATGGAAACTTATTGACCAGCTGCAAACGTAACTCTACAGTTGTCTTTATCGGGTATCGACAACTTGTCAGGATATTCCACATTTTTCAGATATTCAACTTTCTGTAAATTTTAAGGTAGTGCAATAGTTGGTCGAAGGTTGAAAAAGTGGTGGCCAACCCGAGAAAGGCTGTCGGGAGAATTTTTCCATCAACGACAACCGCGCGCGCGCTGGCTGGCATACATGAGTTCCAACTGAACTTTTATTTCGCACAACTATGTTTTAACTTAAGTCCTGTTCCGCACATACACTGGGCGTCAAAGAAACAAGCGATTTAATCTATAGTACGGTGAAGTTTCATAGTTTCCATCATATGTTGATAAGTAGCAAGGCAGTAACCGATACGTACCGCATTTAACACCATAAACAAATAAGAAGATGAAGTGGTTTTATAACATGTAATAGTTACCCCATGGGCGGGGCGAGGTTTCTGTGAATATCACCAGGCCCGCCCACCGAGGGGAGACTAGAAATCCCCGAGGTGGCGGGCCTGGTGATATTCACAGAAAACGAGCCCAAGGCCATGGGGTAACTAACTTAGCCCATGGCATACTTCCCCGAAGCTTTTCTAGTTCATCAGCTTTACAAAATGTTACTTTATTTTGTCCTAAAAGTCCACAATCTTCCTTGTTATTGCTTGAAAAGCTGTGACAGACTGTCAGGCTGTAACAACACACGGTCATTAATCTTGTCAAGACCTCCCCGGCCAAGGTACCCGGAGAGACAGAAAGTCTGGTGATATTCCTCTGGGCAATTAGAAGTGAAGAGTGGGATTGGTCAGTTATCACATGACACAATTCTAGTCCCAGAAGATGGGCTCAAAGGTAAGCTAGGGTTGGTCATAAAAGGTCACATGCCTATAGCACCCACACTTTTCAGGCTGATATCATCACGGTTTTATTGATATCACCACAGTTTTTTCCTCATTTGCATGAAATAGCAGCACACTTTTTTTCGTAGAACCATACTATGTGGATATATCAACAGAAAATGGGGGCTCCTCATTGGCTGAGGGGAAGTAGCCATGGGCTAAGTTAAGATAACCGTTACATTTACTAAAAACAACGCGAAAAGTAGTTATTGCTAAGTCACACTCCAAGGGGGCGTGAGCTGT
Source organism: Branchiostoma floridae (assembly GCF_000003815.2). Lineage (NCBI taxonomy): Eukaryota > Metazoa > Chordata > Leptocardii > Amphioxiformes > Branchiostomatidae > Branchiostoma > Branchiostoma floridae. The sequence goes on along the minus strand of NC_049993.1, from coordinate 3,332,117 downwards.
CACCGATGTGATCTCCCCAATATAATTTTTCCACTAACAAATTTTCTAACTGACCAAATATCTCACATAACATTTACAAACAGACTGTTTTGTGAAAGCCGAGTAAAACTTACTTCTGTTACGACATGACGTTTTATGCGTACTCACCACATTGTGGAAACTCTAGCTACTAACTTCCGACCGTCCCGGACGGGGTGTTACACAGAAATGATCAACGCAAGTCGCCCTAGCACGAAGCAAAGTAAATTGAGGATAGTCTCCGAAACAGGCTTTTGTGATACTTTCCTATCAGCACTTTCTGTCCGATAACGTCCTATATTCTAAAAAAAATGTATGTTGTGATCACTGCTTGTTGTAAAAGTGCATACCACAGCAGTCAAAAATGGATCCATATTCAGCAAAAATAGCAGACAAAACGTACATTTTAAGCCTGCTGTGTTGACTGTCATAGGGAAAAGACCTTCGGCAAAAATAGTCATCATCGCCCAAAGGAACATAAGGACAGGGTCATGACAGCTGCCATTGTTTACAGATTTTTTGCCAGTTTTCAAAGTACGATGAAATTCCGATTCAGTACATAGATTTTTAAGCAGAGTGATCTACAAAGATTAAAAATGAATTTCATTTTTTCAAAGGAAGGTGAAGAACTAGACTATTAAAAGTGAATAATGGTTACCAAAAAAAAAAAAAAAAGACTCCAAAACAAGCTTCTGGATCGTTGTAACATCACCTGTACCATTTTGGTATGTCTGATAACGACCTCTTCTGATCAACGTCGTCTTTAAGAAGAATAAGTACTGACGTTCAGAAGTATTGAGAACAATTATATATCAGTTGGAAAAGGCCATTCGAAGTCTGCTTTGTTGACCTTGACGATATTTACTCAACAACCCACAGGTGCTCTCAATCACTAGTCAGTGGCATGGTTATGACAACTATCACTGTTAACAGATTTTTCTGCAAGTTTTCGAAGCTTCTAAGTTATACTATGGCAGATGGAAACTTATTGACCAACTGCAAACCGTGGCCACGCTATGATACAATACCATGCCTCCGTATGAGATAAGTTATCCGTAGTTTATGACATGGACGTAATTCGGCCAGTCACACCACATTGGCAAATCATCTCATTAAATCAAGCGCACGTAACTCTACAGTTGTCTTTATCGGGTATCGACAACTTGTCAGGATATTCCACATTTATCAGATATTAAACTTTCTGTAAATTTTAAGGTAGTGCAATAGTTGGTCGAAGGTTTACATGGAAGTTGAAAAAGTGGTGGCCAACCCGAGAAAGGCTGTCGGGAGAATTTTTCCATCAACGACAGCCGCGCGCGCGCTGGCTGGCATACATGAGTTCCAACTGACCTTTTTTTTCGTACAACTATGTTTTAACTTAAGTCCTGTTCCGCACATACACTGGGCGTCAAAGAAACAAGCGATTTAATCTATAGTACAGTAAAGTTTCATAGTATTCCATCACATGTTGATAAGTAGCAAGGCAATAACCGATACGTACCGCATTTAACACCATAAACAATTAAGAGGATGAAGTGGTTTTATAACATGTTAAGATACCCGTGACATTTACTAAAAAAACGCGAAAAGTAGTTATTGCTAAGTCACACTCCAAGGGGGCGTGAGCTGGCACCGATGTGATCTCCCCAATGTAATTTTTCCACTAACAAATTTTCTAACTGACCAAATATCTCACATAGCATTTACAAACAGACTGTTTTGTGAAAGCCGAGTAAAACTTACTTCTGTTACGACATGACGTTTTATGCGTACTCACCACATTGTGGAAACTCTAGCTACTAACTTCCGACCGTCCCGGACGGGGTGTTACACAGAAATGATCAACGCAAGTCGCCCTAGCACGAAGCAAAGTTAATTGAGGATAGTCTCCGAAACAGGCTTTTGTGATACTTTCCTATCAGCACTTTCTGTCCGATAACGACCTATATTGTAAAAAAAAAATGTATGTTGTGATCACTGCTTGTTGTAAAAGTGCATACCACAGCAATCAAAAATGGATCCATATTCAGCAAAAATAGCAGACAAAACGTACCTTCTAAGCCTGCTGTGTTGACTGTCATAGGGAAAAGACCTTCAGCAAAAATAGTCATCATCGCCCAAAGGAACATAAGGACAGGGTCATGACAGCTGCCATTGTTTACAGATTTTTTGCCAGTTTTCAAAGTACGATGAAATTCCGATTCAGTACATAGATTTTAAAGCTGAGTGATCTTTAAAGATTGAAAATGAATTTCATTTTGTCAAAGGAAGGTGAAGAACTAGACTATTAAAAGTGAATAATGGTTACCAAAAAAAAAGACTCCAAAACAAGCTTCTGGATCGTTGTAACATCACCTGTACCATTTTGGTATGTCTGATAACGACCTGTTCTGATCAACGTCGTCTTTAAGAAGAATAACTGCTGACGTTCAGAAGTATTGCGAACAACATCAGTTGGAAAAGGCCATTCGAAGCCTGCTTTGTTGACCTTGACGAGATTTACCCAACAACCCTCAGGGGCTTCTACTCACTACACTAGTAGTCCAACTCACAGCTAACACTGTTAACAGTTTTTTTTCTGCAAGTTTTCAAAGCTTCGACGATGGCAAAAGGAAAGTTCTTGACCAGGTACACACCTTGGCCAGCCTATGATACCATATTTTGCCACCGTAAGAGATAGGTTATACGTAGTTTATGACATGGACGTAATCCAGTCAGACCACATTGGCAAATTATCTCAAGAAATCAAGCGCACGTAACTCTACAGTTGTCTTTTTCGGATATCGACAACTTCTCTGAACTTTCTCCCATTTTCCATATATTTACTCATCCATAAATTTTAAGGTAGTGCACTAATTGGTCGAAGGTTTACGTGGAATGTAGAAAGCGGTGGCCAAGCCGAGAAAGACTATCGGAAGAATCTTTTTAATCAACCGCGTGCGCGCTGGCTAACATAGAGGCGGTTCCAAATGAACTTCTATTTCGTACAACTATGTTTTAAGTCCTGTTCTGCACACAAACTAGGCGTCAAAGAAACAAGCGATTTAATCAAGCTATAGTATATGTTTCGCAATATTCCAACAGATATTGATAAGTAGCAAGACGATAACCGATACTTACCGTGTTTTAGCTCCATAGTTAAGAAGATTAATTGGTTTTATAACCTGTTAATATACCCGTGACAATTGCTAAAAGAAATGCGAAAAGTAGTTATTGCTCCGTCACACTCCGAGGGGGCGTGAGCTGGCCGCCGATGTGAGCTCACTAATATTTTTTCCATCGACAAATTTTCTAACTGACCAAATATCTCACATAACATTTACGCAACAGACTGTTTTGTGAAAGCCGTGTAAAACTGACTTCTTTAACAACATAAGTATTCTTTGGTACTCACCGCATGGTGACAAATCGAGCTAACGAACTTCCGACCGTCTCAGACCACCGGTGTGATCGTCAAAAATAGATCGACGCACTTCGCCCTATCACGAAGCAAAGTTAATTGAGGATAGCCTCTAAAACAGGCTCTGTGATGTTTCCATATTTCCTCTTTCTGTCCGATGATTATCAATATTCTGATTATCTCCAGGTCTTATAGCAGCGTTTGCTAACTTTGATTACGACAGCAATAAACAAATCATTTCATATTTAGCAAAAATGGTAGCCAAAAAAGGCCCTTCGAAGCCTGCTGAGTTGACTATCATAAGGAAATGTCCTTCGGCGAAATTAGTCATCAGTGCCTGTTGGCACCCGTGGACTGGGTGATGACACCAGCCATTGTTCTTATGTTGTTTGGCTAGTTTTCGAAGCGACATAACATTCCGGCCGTCATTAATGATTAGGTATCCGATTGGATGGATTTGAAAGCTGCGACGTTTGAAATATCAAAACGCATTATGAATGTATTTTGGTTGAAGGTAGGTAAAGACTGTTATACAGGTCAGCAGAAATGGATAATGGGTGCAAAGATAGAATCCAACGTTGTACGTTCTTAATCATGCTGACGTTATCCAATCACACTACATTAGCAAATTATCTCACCAAGCGCGCGTAACTCCAACGGCTACGTGTTGTTCCACAAGTTTTTGTCGGACAATTTATTATTCTGGAGGGGGCGAAAACTTGTCTGCACTCAGTCCCACTTTTACATCTTCACCCATCTGTGAAAACAAAAACAAACTAGAAAGGTAACATTTGCAAATTTATCTGACAGTGTATACCCTCACATGATCTAGCCCACTATGTTAACTTTCATGTCATGGAGGAGGATGGGGGGGAGCATTCATTTGCATTTGCTCCTATCATAGACCTTTTGAAGAGATGTCATAGCTATAGTGTCTTACTCAATAAGAATAACAGGAGCTCCATTGAGAAAGGTCTGATCTTACAGGTGACTGATTAGGGGTTGTTGCCGTCATAGCGCGGTATCTGTACTCGCCGGTCTCCGAAGACTCCACAAACATCCATTTCATAAGAATGGCTCCATATCCATTCACCCTTTCTCCATTGTCATCGATGTCTGTAAGTGAATGCGCCCCACCCCCTCCATGTGGTTAAAACCGTAGGCACACAGCACCATGGTATATAGTCACAGACCCATTTGGCTTCACCAGCGAAACCATTGAATTGTGATGTTAGAGGAGATGTAGATATCAGAAGGTTCGCTAGGTGTCGTCGTCGCTGAAACACCTGGTCTGGGGATGTCGCAGACTACGCCTTGCCACCCGTCCGTACATTTACAATGAATGAATGAATGAATGAGTTTATTGCTCAACAATCGCACAGGGTACAATGTATGGCAACCAATAACAACTATAGCTATACAGACAATAGTACTAAGAGGCTACATACAAACACGCGCTGTTGAAACCATGACAATGCAGGTCTTTGGTCTTTACACAAAGGAAGTCATACGTACATAATCAAGACTAAGGGGAAGTCTTCCAGTCGGTTTATTTTTCGATGTCAATCATAACCATAGCATATCATAATCGATATAAGCCCTACAACTTTCGCTATGATGAAAGGCCTGCCTACAGTGCAATGTAACGGTAAAACTGATACAAAGATCAAGGTGGATAAAAAGCTGTTATTGTTCTTTACACTGTAAATGCAGAAATGTTTGCATTGGTTTGAGGTTTAATTAAATCACCGCTAACTAAAAATGTAAAAAATGCCCCCCCTCCTCCGATTAATGCTGTGAAAGACTTTTCATTTCTTCTCTGTTTGAATTAAATTTCGAAGTTCTTTATCTCTTCTAAGTCTAGTGAAACTAGTCAAGTGATAGAACTGTAGCAAAATTTTGCCCAGACATACAAGCGGTTGCTGAGACATCGTCAATTTTGTACTTCTGCACCCTGCATAGGGGTAGGCTCCGTGCAAGGTTTATCTGTGGGGTCGGTCAGTGGTCCCGTTAGCCGCGCAAATGCATAATTTCGGTTGGTTGTCTGTTCTAAAAGGGATTCCTTGGTGTGTATTTTAACGTTCTGAGTCATTTGGGGTTAGTATTAGGGTTATTTGTGACAGAAGGGGGTGGGGGGGGGGGACGGGTTGCTGGCCAATGGTAATTCCACGCTAAGTCCCATAGTTAAGCATAAGCGGCTCTTATAGCAATGGTTGCTATGGCAACGGCAGTTTTGACGATGAAAAAAATGGTTCATTTCAAGTCAGCTAACTTCAATAGTCAACATACTATGAGACTTTGGGAGAAGGTTGTTGGGAATTCCTGCCCAATCGTGGTTCAATGTAGCAGAGCACAGTTTTCGGCCTGTGGACAATCCTATGGTTAAGGACCACAAGGTGACTGACATCGACGCTGATAAAATCATACCAGGGTGCACTTCTGAGGTGCGGAAAACTAATGTGTTGAATTCGAGGATATAACCTACAAAAATAACTGGAAAGCACAAAAAAGTTATCTTTTTTTTTGTTGTTAATTTGACGCCCACTTTGAAATGGGGCCATGCGGGGTCACGGGGGTGCAGCCGACTCACTGAGGCAGGCAGCTGTAAAATTCACGCGCATTCATACACCAAATGGAAAAACATCATGACCTTACACATACAACCTAAATGTCGACTCCTTATACTACCATATAGCAAAGTTCATGCTCCGCTGTCCATCACGTTCTAGTGTTTACAGGCGCTTCCAGATTTTGACCGCACTACTTTTTTAGCCCCATGTTATTCACTCTGGGGGTCGCAAATAAATCCTGTAACCTTCGACCTTAAATAGATACGCCTACTCTAACGTCCTTGACCTGATGTAAACCCCGTCAGGACGGTTGATATTTCAAAATTCCAAGATGGCTACCACGCAGTACATGGAGTCTTTAGTTGGCGAGAATTTGATCTTACAGGCGGCTCTTGTCGAAGTCAAAGTCTCTTGTCCTTTTTCTGGTGTTCTTGTTGACTACATGGTTTTTCAGCACACCTAAGAACCTTCCACCCGGCCAAACAGGATTGGCTGTCGTCAGTAATATCTTCTCTCTCGCAATGGTAGGCAAAATTCACTTATGGTAGTAAGGTAAAAAAAAATGCCCTCTCAGTGAAAAGTATCGAGGTAGCTTCTCAGCACTGGGTGTCCTTGGGTGCTTCAGGCCCCTACCTCACCGGATCTCCAGTGCCGAAGTTATGCTAAGGGCACAACTCGCCGTACTTGCAAGTTGTAGGCCACATCCGCCACGTATTTTTGAAAACGTTCAGGCTGTACAGGGCAGGCGTGTCGCTCGTCCGTACTGGCACGTATGGGGTGCTGACGCAGCGTGAAGGACGAACCATAAGTCTTTAACGCCAAGGCCATTGCTTTGCATATGCAAGGGGCAACCAGACATGAGAAGAAGCGTTGAAAGTTAAACTTCAAAGTTTTGGTGTCAATGTCATGTAGCGGCTTCATAGTAACATATGACAAGGCACTTGGATTTATTATGTGGAGTTCATATGAAAGCAGCTCTCTATTGCTAGATTTGTTTGTAGAATTCTCAACGAAGAAGAATATACAATTGATAACCACTCAAGCTTAAAGAAATGAATAGAAAAAAAAGCTTATGTCGACAAATGGTCACCATAAACATCATTACTAACGCTTGGGTCAGTAGAAAATTAAACCAATAATCCGTGGCAACAATATCTGATCAGCTTCTCGTCTAAAAAAGTGATTAACCCTTTAACATTTTTAGGACCGCGCATGTGTCTAGGGAAGCAGCTGGCTGAGATGGAGCTCTTTGTGTTCTTCACTTCTCTGCTGCAGCACTTCACCTTCAAACTGCCAGAGGGCGCTGCCAAGCCTTCCACCACGGGAATCAATTGTATCACCCATTCGCCCAAGAATTTCGAACTCGTCGCTGAGCCACTGGCTTAGTGTCGCTGTCGTATGCATATGTAAGCTTGTCAAATTGTGTTACATTTGCCAAGAAGGTTATGTTTTCGGTAGCACAACTTGAGAATGCCTGGAAGGATATAATTGATATTTAGTATATGAGTAGTTTTGCTGAGACCTTAAATGATTAGATTCTGTGCTCCCTAGCAGCCTTTTACAGAACTTTGGTTTTTGTTACCTCAGGTTTTGGACATGGCATGGTCCTTATAGCTGTAGCAGATAGCTCTTTGGGTAGAGAGTAAGTGTTGTGGGTTTGGACCTCCTGGCGGCTTTTTCGGAACTGCAGGGGTCAGTTTAGTTTTAAACGTTGAAAAAGAATAACTCGGAAGCTCAGTTGGACGATCGTCATTAATTTTGCAATGTAGCTAGCTAATGTGATGTTAGAATAATTAGTTAACAATTATGCACATCAGAATCTAATTTACATTATTAATGGTGAAATCTCATAAACCAGCCCCGTTTCATAAGTAATCAAACATATGTAACTAAGAAAGAGAAGAACATTGGCAGATGGAAATTATGTCATGAAGTAGCAAAATTAATGACACAATAAAAACGCACTCCTCACATCTGTACGGTCTTTCACCTGTATGGGTCCGCATGTGTCTCCTGAGATTACGCAGCCCGCTGAAACCTGTACTGCAGTTTTCACACCGGTACGGTTTTTCACCAGTGTGAGTTCTGATTAAAATGCCTGTTACATACCTCACACATAAATGGTTTTACTCCAGTGTGAGTCCGCATGTGTGTATTCCGTTGAGTTATTTCATTGAAGCTTTTGTCGCATTTCTCACATTTGTACGGTTTCTCGCCGGTATGCGTTCTAATGTGTGTCTTTAGATGACCTAGCTGACTGAACGACTTACTGCATTCTTCACACCTGTAGGGTTTCTCACCCGTGTGAGTCCGCGTGTGTTGCTTCAGGTGACTCGGGTAACGAAACTCCTTGTAACACACGCTACACTTGTGGGTACCAGCAGAGCCCTGTTTAGAACCATTCTCTTGTTACTCTAGATCCAGATGAGACACATCTCTGGCTGCCATGTTGATCCAACTCCTACAAATCCTGAATGCAGGAAGAATGCAATGATTTTTGAAGCACAGTTTAAAACGTTAACATGACTCAAAAAATGCGTGGCAGTAACTGACGTTTGTTAGCTACAAATAATTAATATGATATGATCTCATGAGTAAAAATTTTAACGTGTGACTGTTTGACTTGATTTGCATAGCTGTAGAACCGGTTGGGAATGTTGTGTTTGGTTTGAGAACAAATGTGGGACAGATTAGGTAAGCCGATTTGCATATAGGAAGAATTTAGCAAAGTTGTGAGAGACAAGTACATCCATATGTAAAACATGGAGAAAATTGTATCGACGTGTTTACGTCAACATGTATTGTTACGGGTGAATTTACAATGTGAGCTACACGACCACATCGTTTTGCATAAGACGTCCATATACATAACATGACGAAAATAAGGATAAACATTTCACGAAATGTTTACGCCAATATGTGTTACAATAGTTTTACCATGTGAGCTACACGACCATTTCATAGGCTTACAATCTTACTAATCTAATGCCAAGTAGATACGTATAAAGATTCTTTCAAAACAACCTTTTTCCCATGCCCGTTTCGCGTAACTGAAACGTACTTTCTCTCTGACGTAACATGTTGTCTGTCGTTATCAAAGCACAATCCAGGACATTAAACTACAAGGTACTGGACCTATGTAAAGGAAATGCAAACGACACAATGCGGTGTGACTCGCCCTTGTAGTGATGTTTTACCCCGATTGGCTGTAAACAATATAATAGCCACGTTGAGTACTTACCGAGACACACTGAAGCTCCAAACTGCACGATGTTTTCACGGCCACAGAGATGATCACAGATCCTCCCTTCTTCAGAGTCGGTGATGACTGAAATAGATGGTCAATGGTGTGTTTATATAGTGGCTCTGTGGGTGGATAAAACCGGTTTGTTAGGTGGTACTCATCATTAAACAAAAGGATGCACCATATGTTGCCTGATGTATTGGTTTGCATAGGGGAGAGATTATACAAATACTCTTCCTGTCGTCTTCATTTTCATGAATCAGATAACTGTACTATAGTAATACAATTCAGTGTTCCCAAATGCCCCTTTATCATGGCCTTTTTATTTCATTACCTTCGCCAAGAAGGTTATGTTTTGGATAGCGTTTGTTTGTATGTATGTATGTATGTATGTATGTATCTTTGTTTGCAGAAGACCAGCATAACTCGAGAACGCCGGGATTGATTGTATTGATATTCAGTATGTGGGTAGATCTTGATGAGACCTGGAAACGATTAGATTTTGGCCCCCTAGCGACCTGTTGCAATACTGCAGCGGAAATTCCGGGTTTGGCATCTCGACTTCTGGACATGCTGTGTAAAATCTTGAAATCCCATTGTTTAAACCAAAATAAGTGATTTTTGTAAAATTTGCCTTTCAGAAACCCGTTGCCATGGCAACACGAAAAATTATAAACTTACCTTTTTTTTTAAATTGTTGCCAACAATATTTTAGGAAAACTCACCAAGTTTGGTTGTTCTAGCACAAGTCGTTTGGGAGGTATGGGAAGTCAAAGTTGGCGCAGGCACTTAAAGCCCCCCCCCCCCCCAGTCTGGATAGGGTTAACCCTATTCAGACGAGGGGGGGGGGGGGGGGGCTTTTCAGGCCTGCGCTAACTTTGATGTCCTATAACGCCAGAACAGCTTACGCTAGAGCCACCAAATTTGGTGAGTTTTCCAAAAATATTGTTGGCAATAATTTTAAGAAGTTTGACGAATTTTTCATTTTTCCGTGTTGCCATGGCAACCGTTTATTGACAGGCAGTTTTGCCAAAAGTCACTATTTTTGGTTCAAACAATGTATTTTTGCAGATTTATTTGCTATATTACTGCTATTTTTTTACGTAAATAAAATCTTATATTATTCAGTATGATTATATCTTTCGTAATTATATATGCATAAATTATGCTAATGTAATGACGTCATCAGCCCAAAATCCAAGATGGCGGACCGTATGGCAAGATCAAGAAAAACAAGCTAATTATCCCTTAAAATTTGTAACTACCCGGTATTTTTTCATCAAAAACCATCTAAATGAATGGATTTAGTCTATTTCCATTGCTTTTTGTGATTATTTGTTGGAAATTTTTTTTTGAAAATTCAAGGTGGTGGATATAATATGGCGGAACACAACTCGTATCTTAGATGTACATGTACTCGTATCTTAGATGTCATTTTATGACGTCATTTTGACGTCATGGATGTTACTATTGCCAACACAAGTCGTAATAAACGAATAATAAATACATTAGTCGTAATAAATACATTATTCTGTTATCTGCACTTGTTACATTTTTGTAGCATAACGTGAAGTTTTCTGAGAATACCCTTTTTTCATGGGTTCGGCTAATATAAACGAATGAATGACGTCATAATTACGTCATCTTAAGTCAACGTTACGTCAAACGTCAAATACTTGTCAGATATTTTGTCGACATCATGTCCTGAAAATTTGGTGGCCCTAAGACATGTCGTGTTAGAGTTATAGGACCTCAGTTAGTGGAGGGCCTAAAAAGCCCCCCCCCCCCCCTCCGGTCCAGCGATGATCAAAAAAGCCCGGTCTGAATAGGGTTAATCCAGAATGGTGTCTACCAGCAAAAATGTTCAAGTTGATTTTCCTATTCTTGACGCGTCAATTACTAAAAAGCTTAATAATAAAATGATACTTTTTAAAAGTCAGCAGCATTATATACATTTTATGCTAAATCCTAACATTACATTGGGTATGTAAGGACGCTTAGTGTATATTTTACTATAAAACTCTATTCTATAACTGCTATCAAACGCGTTTATTTATTTCCATTCATTCCACAGTTAGCAAAGACAAAACACGACAGTACTGTTTACGGGGGCAATAAAAGTTTTTATTGGGGAGAAAATGACGCATATTGTTGGTACATGTTCCAACATGTTCCAACAATGACAAAAACACATAGATATTTGAAAAGATTTCTAAATAGAAAGATGGATAAACCGTTAATTTCCCCTTTTTAACAAATATAAACAGACTAAAAGGTTTAAACTTTCACCATTAACTGAAAAATTTAGAACTTTCGATTTCTTTCGCTCAAAATAGATCAAACTTATCATAAATATTATTATGATTTTTTTATCTGTTAGTATCAACCAACCCCCCAAACATGCACATCCACTTTACTAATGATAGGTACAATCAAACCTGCCCAAGACGACCACCCAGGGGGGCCGGGAAAAACTGTCGATTTGGATAGGTGGTCGCTGAGAAGAGTATCGACTCAAAACATGCCCGATGCAAAGTATAAATGGTTTCCGTTGTGCTAAATGGCAAATAGCAAGCACACTGCACGCACGCAAAGAAACGAGGTCTTTAATGATACAACACCAGACTGTAAATTGTAAATTCAACCCCAAGCTTTTATCGAGATTTTATACGATAGTGTTTTAACCCTCAAACCACCGTATGGGGTCAAAACTGACCCCAGGCGTATATCAATGTGTGCCATTACGTCATTTCTGGTCGAAAACAAATTTCCTTCCAGGAGTTTGTTTGTATATATGTCCTATAACTTCTTATACGTTTTTACCGAGATTGGCTAATTGTTGATTAAGTTATCCTCGAAAGTTTATGCATGGTCCAGTGGGGTCAAAATTGACCCCAGCATTTTTTTAAACAAACTTTTGTTACCCACACCTAAACTACTTATTGAAGGAGCACGAAATTTTCAGAGAATGATGCACATGTAAGCCAAAATTATTGTACTAACTTTTGTGCCATTATCATTTTATATGACGACATTATGACGTCATCTGGGTAATATCGGCCGCCATCTTGGATTTTGACTGATGACGTCATAAAATTAGCATTAATTATCAATATTGAGCCATGAAATTTACGTTGAATTTTATAAGATGTGATAAGAAACTGTTATTTGCCAAGAAAACCTTAAAACCTAAATGTTTAATACAAAATTAGAAAATTTCGTAATAAATATATCTGTCAGAATTACGTTGCCATGGCAACATGAAAAATGATTAACATACTTTGTTCACTGAAAATGTTTGCTATCAACATTTTCTAAAAAGTTACTAAGTTTGGTGGCCCTAGCATAAGCCATCCATGTGCAATACGGCATTGAAGTTGGTACAGGCATCAAAAACCTCCTTCCTGGTCTGAATAGCGTTGGTGCAAAATGTGGTCCTCATGATCTTTTGCATAAATTATGATACTGAGCTAGAAGTATTCTCACCTAATCATGTCAGACTGTCCCACATAGATTACTGAAACTATACATATATACAAATCACAAAATGAGTCACACGAAAAACTGTATTTGTACAAAACGTTTTGGGTCAGTTTTGACCCCATACGGTAATCTACGTCACAAAAAGGCTACGGTGGTTTGAGGGTTAAAGCTTAATATTTGTACACTAACGTTTTAGACAGTAAGGGAACTTTGATGCTGTCGGTTACCATACAAGCCTTTACGCGTCGCTGTGTTCTTGATCGCCGTATCTGAAATAACTACAATGCACCTTTCGAATTAGATGTCCGGTACGGTACGTCCCGATAACATACTTATCCACGGATGAATGTACAGTACAGTTGGACAAAAGCACTTCGCGATGGTCAAATTTGGCTCCAAAGTTTCCATTCGAACGTAGGGTATCGGGTAATTGTAACAACCTGCAGGTAACCGCGGGTGACCCCAAATAGAACGCCCGTTCGGTTCGATTCGCGCGCGATCACGTCAGATCGAAAATGATTCGTGTTCTAAAACCCCAAATAGAAGTCTGGAACTTTTGGGGCCAAATTTTACCATCGTGTCATACAGATCTTTCTTAAAAAGGTATGAGCTACACAGATTTTTCTTAAAAACGTATGAGGCTATATACGTTTTCAGCATTCGTTCACTTTATAATGATATAGATTTAAAAAAAAAAAACTTCTGTAACAAATAAATTCAGATTTTCTTACGAGGAAATTTCCTCCCATATTACAGTTGCCAGCCCCATTGACCCAACCATTGACCGAGGCCATCTTTATTCTAAACATAACATCGTAATGGAAGTCAAAATCCGACGCAAACTTGCCGATTTTGGCACAAAATAGCTCTAGTTATCATCAAAAATCGATGAAAACCTCAATTTTCAAAATGAGGCGGTCGTTATGGGTCCCAATTTGGGCCGGTCGCGGTCGCGTTGGCCAGGTGGTCGTTGAGAAAAGGTCACTTAATGCTTAGGTCAATGGGAAAAAATCGGGACCGAGAAAAAGCGGTCGAAATGGCCAGGTGGTCGCTAAGAAGAGGTGGTCGCTCGGGCAGGTTTGACTGTATGTCCCAAGCCATTATTCAAAAAAGAAATAAACACCACGGGAATTTGGGAGTATAGAGTAGAACCAGGCTACAGTAAAGCTTGTTCACCTTTATCCATGGGGAACCTATTTCCGTTTTTCCAAGACAGGGGATTGAGGAATATCGTGTAGATGGACTATGGTTTCAAATTGCATTGTGTCCACAACAAGACAGTTTAAAACCACCTTCAGTGGACTTAATAATATTCCTGATTACTAAGAAAATTTAAACATTATTAACCCTTATGGCATTTGTCCCGTCATATAACTCAAAGAACGTCACATGAAAGAAAAGATACATATAATACGATTACATCAGTCTAGTGTTGCTATAAGTTGCCCATAAACTATTTGAATAGACTCCTCTAATCACATTTAGAAGATGCCAAACAAAATATGCAGAAAAATTATCTGCTCGTCCGATACATAATTTTATTTTTTGCTAACTTTTAGCTTGAGGGAAAGGATGTTACGGTTTCTTCTTGTTGTATATGGCACTCGTCCTCTTTAGAGAGTGTCTGGAAGAAAAAACGGAGAAAGTTATGGAAATTGCTTTTAACTAAAATCGCCTCAACCCAAGTTTGACAATGTTCGAAGTATGTAACCCTAGTTAACCTTAATCCGCGGGGTAACATTTATCCGTTGTATTTGAAAACATGGTGCTTGGTTTAAAACTGTAATATTTTGAAAATACACAAAAAGATCTTATCTCCCTAAATACCATGCATGTTTATATTAGATACAACGGATAAAACTTAAAAGTTACCCCGCAGATAACTAGCGTTAGACCATTTTAGATTTCTAATACACTCCGTGTCACACAAATTATCGATCAAGAATGGAAAGGGAGCCTAACATGCATATAACCAGCAAAAATGGGCCTTACAGAAGATAAAATTCTTTCTCACCGGCTGTTGGCATCACTGTAGGCAATCCGGTTACTGGAACTGGAACTATAAAATGAAGAAAAAGTGCTAGTGTTTAAAAGCCCACATTTCGACCTTCATGGAGTATTTTCTTTAAGAGCATTGTGGTAGTCTGTGTGACACAAACTCTGCTGTCTTAGGATGTAACTGGCTCCTCTCCTAGGAGGCATGTAAGATGGTGGACTAAAGTAGTAAGGTTGTCACTGGCTGCCCATGTGTATGTTATGATAATCTAGATATCTACAAAGTTAAAGGTACATTACTTACCACAGAACCACCCTGTTTCTGTCCACCACCACTCACTGTCCTGACAAACCAACCTCCCGTCGTAGCCATAGAAGCCGGGCGGACATGGGAACACACAGATAGTGCCTTCCGAAAATGGTCCGTCGCCGGTGCAGTTGCTTGATGTGTAGTAAATGTAATAGTAGTAGTAGTAATCGAAAGAAGGCGATTGGCAAGACCTGTCTAATAAACGGAGAAATACGAGTACATAAGTATTGCGCCACCACATACGGTAGAGGCATCCGGTAGAGGCATACGGTAGTGTTTTTGTGTGTGTTTGTGTGTATGTGTGTGTGTGTGTGTGTGTGTGCGTATGTGTATGTGTGAACGTTTTCATGGCGCGTGAATAAGAATGTAATGCTCACCAACACATGTGATGGAATTTCCCCCGTAGCAGACACAATTCAGGTCGTCTTCTCTCCAGTTTTCTCCAAACTACAGGAGATTGGGACATTGGAACATATTACACATTGAATTCCATATATCGTTACTACTGCTTACAATTATGATACTAATTTCTATATTTCGCTTGACCAAAAGATTATCAAGTACAATCTATGTTCAATCTATAATACTTAAAGGCAGGTTTGTGATATCGGTTTTGTTTAGTGACTTTAGCCTTGGCAACACCTTAGACCGGTTTTCAAATTCATGTGGTCTGCAAAAATACAGACGTACACTCCTGTTGCTGTATCACGGGTAAAGGTATAGAAACGACTCATAAGTATTGACCATCGCAGTAGTTAACGAGCAATCTTTCGGAGAACATTTATTCCACTGTAATTAGCTTAACATGCTTGTGTGTCGGTTCGATTTAAGTTCCTATACGGAGAACATGCGGCTCCAGCGTCTTCTCTGAAGAATACGGCGTGAGTGTGAACGGTTGGCTTGAGGTTGTCCTTCTCAACATACCCTGGCTTAGCATGCGCAGTTAGCTGTAAGACGGTAAAACTACAATTTCAACTGTTACTCTCTCGTTCTTATAAAAGTGACGGCACCAATTGCTTAGAGCATGCCACCTAATCATGTATGCGCTGTGGGCCAAAAGTTGTTGAAAGTTGGTATCAACCACGTCACAGTTTGATGTGAAATCTGATGATGCTTTGAGTAATCTACATCTAATCCAGACCTAAGACAAAAAGGATGTCGAAAGAACGCGATGCAACCACTCTTTTAGGTTTAATTTTCACCCACAAAATGCCAGTCTATGTTGTTTTCGATATGAAAAAAGCTCAATTAACGTGTACTAACCATATAATAACGCCCTTTATCGTCGGTGCAGCCACACTGTTCTTCAGGAACACACTCTTGTCCACTAAGGAGGAATCCATGGTTACATTCACAGCCCTCCACACATATATTGTAACAGTACTCTTCTGAGTAGGGGTCTGCACAGGTCGCAGGGCAGTAGCTTGTGCATATAGAGTAGTGACTGTTCGGCGGGCACACCACAGCTGTAAGGTCGAAAACGTTAAACAGAAAAAAGGTCTTTATTTTATCAGCGAATATCAGAAAGCGGTTTGTACAACATACAATGTAATTGTAATACGACGTGTATTTTGTAAGCATACAATGGCCTAGACATTTGGAATACGTTGTGAAAAGGGAGTTATATGATTTTTTATTATTATTACAAAATGATTCACGTATAGCGACAAAAGAAAACGTACGACATCGCTCTTCTGTCCGCCAGGAAAACGGCGCCACACCAGCAGCCCGACAGGCGACAGCGTACGCCTCCAGATTCTGACACAGTCCCACGGCGTCTCCGCTCAACGCACACATGTCAAACACGCAGCTGGTGAAGAAACGTTCAGGATCCACGGTGCCGTGGCAGACACCAAACGGGCCAATGGCGTTTGTGAGCAGCCTGCAATTGTCAGCTGACTCGGCATCTGCTTGGACGGCGTCGTTACAAGGGGGAGGCGGCGGTGGTTGCTGACCTCCTGGGCAACTGTTGTAGACAAATTCAATAAATACAAAAAACGATAGAATCAGTTTATTTTAAAACCATATTTGTACGAAACACTGCATGACTCAGAGTTCGCCTAGTAAAAGGTTCAGCAATTTCTTGAAGGCAGTCATAATGTCTCGTTTAATCAGTATGTCAAGTCATATTAGATACTACTGAGAGAACGTACGTCACAGGGTCGGTGAGCCAACTGTTCCCGAAGGTGTTCCAGTCTCCAACAACGGTTCCGTCTGGTGTCATGTAGTCGTCGCTCGTGTCTCCGTTATAGTTTCCACACAGACCACATATCTGTCCCCAGTAGTTGCCGGGAACCCAAACCTACAATCATGTGAAAAAAAACACCTGGCAATTTTTCTTGCAATTAAATTTGTCGAGTTGCGTATTCACATTTTAACGCCCGGTAGTTGAATATATATTTTATACTTGTTGTTGGTGTTGATATGAATTCAGCGTGTTGAATACGATTAAAGTAAGAACAATATCCAAATTCGCTTACCCCTACGTGGTGTGAACCATCATAGACGACTTCAACGCTTAAGTTTAACAGTAGAATCCGGACAAACCAGCCGCTCAGGCTGACTTCGATCGTATCACCTGCCAGGTAGAAGGGAAGCGAGTATGCCACTCCGCCAACCTTGTCAATGAAAGAATATTGCATATCTTGAAGAATTCAGCTTAAGAATGTTCAAGAATTAAGCTTAAGAACCATTTAGTGTATTCAGATTATTTTGCATTGATATGATGTAGTCCTTGAACGGATTTACATGAAATCAATACATGCTCTCCTTCCAGGTGATTGATATTGCTAATTTTGAATTGTTTCCCTTTTTCATGTCTGTCAAAAGAAAAAAAAAAACGCCTTTCTTTAGGCTGCAATCGCCGCCACAGCAAGGTATATTATTAAGTATATACTTTCACCATAATCTGATGTTATGAAATAATTACAAATCCATTATAAACGCACTTATTCCAAAGTAATGATAAGGAGTTGCTTTACTTACAGTGACAGCCTTTCCTTGGTGAATCCCTATCACGAAGCCGTGGGCCTCCACGAACACTTCACTTACGGCAGAAACACCCGGCCAGATCGGTACGTTCTGTGCCGTCACGGTAAAGTCGCTGCTGTTGCCGCAGTCCTTAGCTAGGATGTACCTGCACGGTCCTTGGAAGTGGTGTTCGCCTCCGTCAAATGGGTAGTAGTGCGGATCGCCCCATGCTCTGCAGAATGCCATGGCTATCAAGGGAAAAAAAACTTTATACTTAATAGAAATTATATTCTAAGCTTTAATCAAGTTTTTAACATGTACTCATGAAGTAATGTTGATGCCAAATTGGTGGAGGGCGCGCACGGATGGATAAAATGATTTCTTTTGTTTAGACACCAAACGGTGTCAAGTTTTACATTTTGTTTCCAGCAGGAAACGTTCAATTATTTTGAGCTGTACAGAGATTAAAATACAAATAGTTGCGTCATATTGAAATCAACTCAGTCACTAATGAAAACTTGAACAACACATTGACATATTCTAATCTCAGGAAGATATATGACTTTGCCTTTGTGCAAAATTTCAACTCATTCGATAAAAAAATGCGCCTGCCATGAAACAAATGGCATTACTTTCTGAACCACCCTCGTATGCATTGACATTGTTTGCGGGTAGCTATGTTTAAATGAATTCTTCATGATTTGGGATAATAAGAATTTGCCGGTACCATGTTTCTATTGGAAATTTTAATCTATAATGACTCAAAATTTGTTATACCCACTATGAAAGCCATAGGTAGAAAATTTTCTGTTTCAAAATAATGCCCTTCATAGCCAGGGGTACGTGTTTTCTTTACAAAGCGGTCGAAAATTCATTATAGTAATGGAATAGATGAATGAATATTGCAAGGAAGTAGTTCTCGTCTTGTAGGTATGTAGGTATACTTGCACTTTCAAAAAATGTTTTACTTGAAATAAAAGCCACATGGGTCATTACTTGATTTTTAATTGTAACTAAGGCATTAGAATATTTCCGGTGTCACGGAAGACCGTGCTATGAATGGAAAACTTGCCCGTTTCACAATGAACTCCTTCATAGCTAGAAGGACAAGTACACGTATAGCCGTTGAAATAGTTCCAGCAAATTCCGCCATTTTGACACGGAGTAGAGGCACATTCGTCTACGTCTGCAACGACATACAAAAAGTCTCTTGTCAAAACCTAAAATAATTATGATATCAACATTTCTAAAGTCAATTGTTCCGAAATTGATGAAACAGCTTCAGCAGCTTTTATTCCTAGAAAATCATACGATGTCAAATAATATTCATTTGCTAGAGACAAACGACCGGAAAATTCTTTGTTTTGTCATTGAATATAAATAAAATTCAACAGTTATTGCAAGAAAAAATATTTTCTTTCTGTCAATCTATATCACAAACATACTTTGGTATTTTAAGGGAAATTTAAATTTAATCCTTAGGCTGCTGGCGTTTCTGACCAGAATGTATTCCAATGTATGCTTGGTTAAACAAAAGTAACATAGATGAAGTTTTGATTTTTAAGAACCCCTTGGAAACTGTCGAATATTTTAGAAAAAGAGTCAATGAGAAAACTTGCCTGTTTGGCAATCATCTCCTTCGTAGCCGGGAGCACAAGTACAGGTGTAGCCGTTGACCATTTCCTCGCAAGTTCCGCCATTTTGACACGGATTGGAGACACATTCGTCTACGTCTGAAATGATAAAAATAAGGCTCGTCATGATCATTCAAAACTCTCGCCATGATCATTTAACATACTGCAAAGTCAATTGCTCCACAAAAAATTAAGTGTGCGTAATTTCTTTTTTACACATATTTGGCACAAACATCTAATTGTTCAAGAGATTTTTTTCTAAATCTTTTTTTGCGTTTTCAAAGGGGTCGTAGTCAAAAATTAAAAGTAACAAACCCCCAGAAATGTTATACCGGATAAAAGGTCATATTTTTCATTTACTTCAAACTAAAACAACTAATATGGAATAGTTGAAAGCTTTTTTCACTAAAATAGTGCCGTGAACAAATTACGGTGTACAATGAGTAAGTTATGGCAAGAAAACTTACCCGTTTCGCAGTGAACTCCTTCATATCCAGGAGCACAAGTACAGGTGTAGCCGTTGACTTCGTCCTCGCAATTTCCGCCATTCTGACACGGAGTAGAGGCGCATTCGTCTACGTCTGCAACGACATACAAAAGTCTCTTGTCAAAACTTAAGCCATGATATCAACATTTTCAATATTGATTGTTCCAAAAGTGATGACGCAGTTTAAGCAGCTGTTATTTCTAACAAATATTATGATGGAAAATTTACTTGTTGAAGACAAACTGTAAGATACAAACGAAATTTTTTCTTGTTTTAATGTCGTCTTATATCAATAATAGTAAATGATATCCAACTGTTATTGTGGGAAAGAAAGTGTTCTTTCTGCCAAACTTCTTGAAACTTAGTTAAGTATTTTCAAGTAAATATGGTAATTTAAACAAAAGTAACATACGCTGAAAACAAGTTCTAATCTTTTGAAATGTCGAATGAACGAAAAAAATAATTAATGAGAAAACTTGCCTGTTTGACAATCATCTCCATCATAGCCAGGAGCACAAGTACAGGTGTAGCCGTTGACATTGTCCTCGCAAGTTGCACCATTTTGACACGGAGTAGAGGAGCATTCGTCTACCTCTGTAATGAGATACACAAAGTCCTTTCAAAGTTATATTTATCATTTTGAAAGTCAGTTGGTTAGAAAATCTGATGATTCCCTCTTTTCCCTTTTATAGATTCCAAATCACGTGCCAAAGGAAAATGACAAAACTATTGCTGCGTTCCTAATAGCGCCATCTAAAATTAATAGAAAAGGAAAATTGCTAGACTTATACAGTATTATACCAGCCAAACCTTCTTTTGGTTCTCCCGTAGACGTTTCGGCGACTGTCGTCTTCATCAGTACATCATTTCTGTACTGTTGAAAATGACAGATAGTCTACGGAAGAATCAAAAGAAGGTTATAAAACGAGGAAGACTTTGTTTAATTGATCTGCCAACCTGATGAAACTATTTACGGAGTATCATACCAGTCATAAAGTTGGGAAGGGTGTTGTTTTGCTGTCGTTTGAGGTGCTTGTTCGAATATCAAGGACTTTTTTCTTTGTATTTTCTTTGCTACACCATTGAAAATAAATAGTAACAAAATATATGAATTTTATTATCGCCAAAGGGCTGTAATAGGAAAACTTGCCCGTTTCACAATGAACTCCATCATAGCCAGGAGCACAGGTACATGTGAAGCCGTTTATGACGTCCTCGCAAGTTCCACCATTTTCACAAGGAGAGGAGGCGCACCCGTTTAATTCTGAAGCGGCATACAAGAAATGTCCGTAAAAAAAACGATCGGAAATTGAGATTAATAAGAGGAAGCGTATTTGCAAGCTCTTGCAATTGCCCTGAGTTGTGGGCATTTTTATGTATATTACACGTATACATTTCTTTTTTTTTTCGTTTCCACAAACAGCCCAGCCGGGCCCTGGTTTAAAAATCTTACGTTAGCCATACTAGTACCTTCACACACAAGGTCGTTTCCTGTCCATCGACCGTTCTTACAGAGTGCCCTCCCCCCACCTGACGCCCTGACGTATCCTGTCGGGCAGGTGAAAGTGCATGCGTAACCGGCTGGATAACTGGTCAGGTCCGGATCACAATCACTGGGGTAATCTTCGGGGTGGCTGGGTGCATCATTACATGGGTTGCCTGGGTATATGGAATATGTTTTCTAAGCTACTTCTAACAATTCTATCAACACACAATAGCAAATAATGTAATGATAAACATGTACAACAGAAGCCGTTTAATTGCACACCCAATTGCCAGTGTATTTCGTGCAATTATCCGAGTGGTGCAATACTGCGAAGATATCAATCTGGAGTGCACCAGTTTGGGATTTTGGAATTCAGTGCAATAAGTAGAGGTGTGCAGTTATCCGTTGTGCAATTAACTGGCCTCTACTGTATTCAGATTATCAAACTGACTACATTGTAGCGTAAATGATTTTTAAAAAACGTATGCATAATTGTCGTTAAAAGCGGGCATACGCTCGTATGTGTTGCAAGGTATGCTTAAGTTAGCAAATGCAAATGCCCAAACATCAAGAAAAACTACGTATCATTATCGTAAAATTATGACGTTCGGTGCAACATTCGTAGGACAATACAACACAGCAGCATAATGTTAACTATGTAGGTATAATGAATCAATGGAAGCTTAATAATATGCAATATATCAAGGATTGCTCTGCTATCAGCTATAGAAAGAATACCGTAACTAATGATTGTAATACTATATCCATTGTAATACTATATTAAAGAACAAAGCCCTTATTGTTATGTTAATTAGGTTGTTAAGCTTTATTCTATAATTCTATTTTGTACTTTTTGTAATAGTTGTTACCATACATTGTACCATATGCATGTACAATTGTCGTGCAATAAAGTTCTTATGCAATATATCTAAAAGTTTGCCACTCACAACGACACTTCAGTCCGGTTCCTGCACGTTTCCACCACTTTGACCGGCCCGTAACATAGCATACCCTCCTCTTTTTCCCCTTGCGCCTTATGCATCCTTCCCTGCATTCAAACATGCAGACAGTGCCTCCAGGGTATCGGCCTTCGTCATTTGGACTCTGGTTGCAGACACTTGTCGTATCTTTTAACACCAAAGGCTCGCACTTTTCTGCAAGATAAACACATTTCAAGGTAGAAAACACCTCACGGATCGCAAAATAATAAGAATAGATTTCTGCATGTTAAGTAAGCTGCGAGTGTGTTTTTTGCTTAACTTTTGTGTTAAAATGCGTTTCTTCTTTCCCAAAGTAGGCATTTTTCTGGCAACCAAGTGGGTCTTTTGTTTACCTTTATCTTTATATTATATAAATTTAAGCCAATCAAACCGCTACATTGTTGTCTTTGAATTGACAACAGTTAGTATTTAGCAAATAGATAGCTTCACAGTAGGGATGTAAGTGCCAGACTTACCCACCTTAGAAATATATACTCATATTCCACAATTGACAAATCAATATACAGTAAAAAATTAAATCTTAGCAAAACGAAACACGGACATCTGGTGTGCTACACAATTATGAATGAACAAAATGTATATAACGTTGCCACATATATTAACAATTCAAAAAAGTTTGCACAAGTAGGTGACATATTCTTGTATACATAACATAGTAATCTCTACTTACTGGTAACTCCATTGACTGTACCCGCATAGAGCACAATGGTAAGACAAAGCAGAAGACCAATGGTGACCCTAAAACAAAACAAAAACAGAGGTTCTGATACCTGAAGCGTCATTTTATATTCTAAGCATTAGTAGATTTCACACATATTAACATAATATGTGCATGATTTATCGTGCCTTGAACTAAAAACACATGCCAAGAATGAAATTCAAATCAGGAATCAGATAGTATATCTTTACCTTTGCATTATTCAAATTATTGTGCAAATAAAGTGGCACTTACCATAATTTGATCTCCTCCGTCCAGTTATATGGCGTTATTATTTGGAATTTCATTTTAACATTACTTAATATCCAGATGATTTCCATATTTACATAACCTATGCAATACAGACACATATGCAAAATGGTCTGACGATTGAACAAGTTTATAGTCTCATATCACGGAGTCCCAAATAGTGTAGTTTAGTCTTTGAAATTTGTCGTCAATTGAAAGAAGTCGCCTTACTTTTGATTTGATGCGATTTTCTTACTATACAAATATACAAACACCCATTCTAGCAAATTACGTTAAGCTGGATGGGCTCTTACTCATAGCATAAGCTAGTAGGATACCGGTCGGACAAGATACGTAATTGGGTAATTAAGCAGACAGTCAGCAAATGAGCCCAATGGTTTAATGTTCAGGCGCTCCCTCTTTCGGGCTATCTGATATCTGCAGCCGCGCAGTGACTGAGGTAGCAGAACACAGTAATTATGCGCAACCCCCGGGGTCCATGACGCGGGTACATGAAATAGTACGGTTTAACGTTGTTGAAGGAGAGATAAAAAGCCTTATGGGACAGTCAGATATAGTGGTGCGTGGTCACGGAAGGTATCGACTCTGAGACTGTATGATTTGGGTTGAGAATGTTTTGTATTTCGTGTATAAATGCACTCCATTCCGCAACTGGCTTTCTAACGTAAGTCAACTGCAGTCATTTGACCTTCGCAGAGCGGCGTTTCAAAGCGGGCGTCAGAAGGCGATACGCTGACATGACTTTTTTAAAAACATTTTTGTGTCTTACACCGTAAACTCAAACATATCCGTTTTTGTTTTCCTAAAGTGCACTCTACTATATATTTTTCCATGTCGAAGCCAGTTAAGTATAGAAATCCTGATACAGTCAAACCTGCCCGAGCGACCACCTCTTCTTAGCGGCCACCTGGCCATTACGATCGCTTTTTCTCGGGCCCGAAAATTTTCCTCATTGACGTAAGCATTAAACGACCTATTCACAACGACCACCTGTCCAACGCGACCGCCAAAAATTGAGACCAAATCCCTGCCCATAACGACCATGTCATTTTCAAACCTTGAGGTGTCATCGATTTTCAATGATAACTAGCGCGATTTTGTGCCGAATTCGGCCAGTTTGCGTCGGCTTCTGGCAACCATTAAGATGTTATGTTCAAAATAAAGATAGCGGTGGATGCACGAGCGTGTGCTTGCTATTCGCCATTAAACACAATGGAAACTATTTAAACTATACATCGGGCATGTTGTGAGTCGATACTCTTCTAACCGAACACCTGGCCAAATTAACCACTTTTGCCCAGTCCCCCAGGTGGTCATCTTGGGCAGGTTTGACTGTAAAGAAATCCTCATAGACCGAAAACTGTGTTCTTCTACCACCACTGAAGAGTTGACATTTGCAGACATACCGTTTGTGACGTGGTATCAATTATTTTGTCATTATGGAGGCGTGTCCACAAGGTCGAGTCATTTTGTTTACATTGTCGTTTAAGCTCATGTTTAAGCCATGGCTTCCCAACCACTCTCAACATTCTCCCAACTGTGGTTAAGAGTCGGTTGGGAGCTACCCTGGGAGCAAGACAGGACCGGATAGCTAGCGAGTTTTGTTCGGGGAGCCAAGGCAGTTAGCCCGCCGATCTCACATTAGCGCCCCGGGGAGTTTAAGCCCGAAGAAGTTATCGCTACTCTCAGGTGGACCAAATCGGGCGTAAACTCCCCGGGGCGCTAATAGGAGCTCGCCGGGCTTGACTGTCTTGGGCCACCGGATAAACTGTTCTAGCTGCCCGATCCCGGCTGGCTCCCAGGGTAGTTGGAAGCAAAGTTGGATGAGGCAGTTGCAATTGGTCGGTGACGTTTGCCACTATTCAGATTCGCCAGCAGAATGTTTCAAAGAGCTCAAAACATTCGGGAAAGGACGAGATGTCTGGAATGAGTTGGGAAAAAGTTTTGGACTGGTTGGAAGGTGGTTGGGAGTAAGCCAGCAATGGTTGAGATGCGGTTAAGGACTTTTCCCATCTTAAATGTACTCTCACAAATTTTCAAAGCTTCTACGGTAACTAATGGACACTCATTGACCATCTACACACTCTCTGGCCAGCCTGTGATACAATATCATACACCACCATTGGAGGTTACATGGACGTAATACAATCACACCACATTCGGTAAATTATCTCAAGAAATCTCTCGCTATGCTATATAAGATAAAACACAACATTGTCTACACAGATGGGTTGAGGGATAAACTACAGCCCGCCTCACCCCGAGCGAGACGTTCACATGACAGGCACTGCTGGTACAACCTGTCTGTAAGACACTGTACCGTAAGGCTTCCTTTTTACCGCGTACTATCAGTGACTGGAACCTACTACCACAAGCGGCAGCCGAAGCCGCCACCATTTACACGTTTGGTATCCAAGCTTATGTGAAAACCTAAACCTTGGCCGGTGACCTTGACCCTTCACCAACAAGCGACAGAATAATCAGCACGTTGATTGTGGTCGCTTCAAAAGGAAGAGGAAGAGGAACCAAGTGGACGTAACTCCACGCTTGTCTTTTTCGGAAATCGACAACTTCTCTGGACTTTCTCCCACTTTCCAAATATTTAGCAATCTTTTAAGTTTAAGGTAGTGAACTAATTTGTCGATAGTTTACGTGGAATTTAGAAAGCTGTGGCCTGGCCGATAAAGACTAGAAGAATGTTCTAAATCAACCGCTCGCGCACTGGCTAGCATAAATACGGCTCTAAATTAACTTATATTTCGTACTACTATGTGGCCTATGTTTTTAAGTCTTGCTCTAAGTAAAAAACTACGCCAGTTATTGAAACAAGTGATTTAATTTAGCTATAGTACGGTAAAGTTTAACAATATTTCAAAATATTTTGATAAGTAGCAAGGCGATAACCGATACCTACCGCATTTTAGCACCATAAATAAGAAGATGATGTGGCTTTAAAACATGTTAAGATACCCGTAACATATGCTAAAAACAACCAGAAAAATAGTTTTTGCTAGTGGCACTTCGAGAGGGGCGTGAGCCGGCCGCCTATGTGACCTCATCGCTATTTGCTCTCACCACCGACAATTTTTCTGCTGAACAAATATCCCACATAACCTAAACACAGCAGACTGTGTGTAAAAGCCATGTAAAGATAACGTCTGTAAGAACATATTAAGTATTATTTGGTACTCACCGCATGTTACTAGAGCTACCGAATTTCCAGCCGTCTCAGACGGGGTATTTGACAAAATGGATCGACACACTTTGCCCTTTCAAGATGAAAGTTAATTGAGGATAGTCTCCAAAACAGGCTTCTGTGACGTTTTTATATTACCTCTTTCCGTCCGATAACGACCAATATTCTGATTAGCTCCAGTTCTTCTGGCAGCGTTTGCTAATTGTGCGTACGACAGCAACTAACAATCTTTACATATTTTGCGAAAATGGCAGCCAAGAAAGGCCCTCCGAAGCCTGCTATGTTGACTGTCATAAGGAAATGACCTTCGGCGAAAATAGTCTTCAGTGCCCATGGGCACTCGTGGACTGGGTGATGACACCTACCATTGTTCTCAGATTGTTTGGCCAGTTTTCAAAGCCGCTTGAAGATAAAAAATTGACTGACATTGATACATGTAGATAGGTATCCCATTGCATAGACTTGAAAGCTGTGTCGTCTGAAATATCAAAACGCTTGATGAATGCATTTTCTGTTGTTTAAGGTAGGAGAAGAGCTAGAATGTTACAAGGGTCAGTAGGAGTGGATAATGGGTGCCAAGACAACAACCAACGTCATACATACTTAATTACGTTGACGTCATTCAATCACACTAGAATGGCAGGTTATCTGACGAAATTAAGCGTGCATAACTCCAACGGCTGTCTGTTGTGTCACACGCTTGACTTTGTCGGATAATTTGTTATTGTGGATAAGGCGAAAACCTGTCTGCACTCAGCCCCACTTTTAACATCTTCACCCATCCGTAAAAATAACAACAGACTAGAAAGGTAAATTTGCGAGCAGATGTATCTATATACCTTCATATTTTTCTCACTTCACTCAGGTGAAAGATGAGTACCTAGCTTCAGCCGTCCGTCGGATAGGGCATTAAATGGAGTTCCCGTATTTGGGGAGAGTCACACCTCGATATATACCATTATCATATAGTCAGGGGACGTGGGCCAATCAGAAGGCCCCATTTCATGCTGGTTATGACGCCGTAACAGCCATGCATTAAATTTTTGATTATCACATATGTGATAAAACTTTTGAAAGTTTAAACCAATCAGGAGGACAGGACGCTGGCCAATCAGAATGAGATATCCAGGAATCGTCCATCTGCCAAGATAGGGGAATAAGTACAGGCATGGCAGGGGGGATGGCTCCCTCTATTAACATCGGTAGTGCGTGTTTCTTTGTTCAAAGAAAACATTTGCTGTCTTAAAACAACATTAAATTACCTATAATATTTCAACCAATAAGATCTATTTCAAGATATGTCCAATTTAAACTGAAAAATGAAAATAAAATTATTTGTACCCCCCGCGCTTTCAAGTTAAACGGTCCGCAGACGATAATGACACAGCGGTCCGCCATTTTGAACGTCACGAAATGGATGACCAGAACCTACCGTTCTTTGGAGAAGACTTATATCAGTTTGTTAGGAATGAAATTCTCCAGACTTGTCAGCCACAGCAAGCACAGGAAATGCCACAGCCTCAGGAAAGCCGGCAAAGGTTTTCGGCGCTGGACAGTAACGAGCTGGACAAACTCGAGCACGGCAGGGTTGAGAAGTGCACGGAATGGTCAACAGTTTGGGGAGTGAAGCTGTTCAAAGGTGGGAATTATTTTTTTATTTTTCTGCATGATTAGCACAAATATTATGCAATACAAGTTTAGGTATTTAGGAAATGCACCGCATGGGAATTTGGGTACCTAATGGCTGCAAATGATACACCAGATGAATTTTTAATTTTCCAGCAAAATTATAGCTGAGTTTACTGTTGATATAACGTGATATGTTCACATATATTTATCGTAGGCAAGAAACCTTAGACCTTAGGTCCTCCCGTGCCTTAAATGGCTATTTGAGCAGCTATTTTCCATCGACAAACTAGAAAAAAAAATAATAACATCAATGACAACAGCCTAAAAAAATACTGAATGAAGTGGAAATAAATATTAAGACTTCTGTAAATTATCATTTCAGCATGGCTACAGGAACGAGACCATGACACAGCATGTGAGCAGCTACCACCTGAGGAGTTGGCAGGTCTACTGAGACAGTTCTATGGCGAGGTGCGGAAAGATGACGGTACCCCATATGCTAAGGCATCTTATGCATGTTTGAGAGCAGCTATTCACCGCCACCTAACAGGACCACCCTACCACTGCAAGTACAACATTTTGAAAGATAAGGAGTTCCAAGCAGCTAATAATCTGTACATCGGAGTGCTTAAGCAACTGAAGAGAGATGGCAAGGACACTTGCAAGAGTTATCCACCCATCCTGGCAAGCGATCTAAGAAAGATGTTTGAAACAAAGACTTTGAGTGTTGATAACCTTCTAATGAGAACAAAAGAACAAAATCTGGGCTATTTAGGTACCACTTGGTACCAGTTGGCTGTTTGTAGGGACAACTGTGTTGTATGAATCGACTTTGTTATTTAAAGCCTTCAAACTGTATTTATTGAATGTACTGAATAAAGGATGTATGTATTATAAAGGAATTTGTCGCTTAAATGGGTCAGTTTAGGTAGGCTATATGATAATAGCGTTAATGACCCGCCTGTTCCTCGGTATATATGGTGTCATAACGCCTGGTCCTTTGCTATAACCACCTCATAAAACCACCTATTTTGCTTCGCTCACTCGGTGGTTTTATTCGGTGGTTATAGCAAAGGACCAGGCGTTATGACACCATATACACCTCGGGGCGAGTCATTAACCCTTAATTATAAACCCACCGTACTTATGGAAAAGAGTAGGGGTCCTTCCTAGTGTGAGCGGATCAAACCTTACATTCTGGTCTCTGGGTTTACATCTTGCAACGGTCTGTTTGTATGAAGATTGATAATACTTGTGACAATCTTGAATATGTACAGTAACTGTCCTTGTCTTGTGTACATAAGCGGAAAAACCACGCTATATTGTCTACTGCGGGTATGTAATACCAAAGTTTAAAGTCTCATAACGTGTTCAATTTGTAGAGAAAATACGACACAATTTCCGTTTTTTTTTTCTTTCTTTCTTGAAAAACAACGGTGTCGAATCACTAGCATGCTGTGTGCGTGTTGTTATCAAGAAATAAAAGTGTGATTCAGTACTTGTATGAAAGAACCGTAATTCCGAGTCATTCTCAAATTGGATCTTTTTTCAAATTCAATTTTGGAACAGTCCATTTTGCAAGGAGGAGCGGAGTAAAAATAGCTGAATTTGCTCCTAAGCAAATACCGGCCTTTCTAGTTAAAAAATGCCGTCTTAGAAAAATCTAAGTGGTCAGGACAATTAAACTAATGACCAAAAACTAGTATAAAAACATACAAACGATTATTCATTTTTCTTATACTTAAAATTGTTCTTTAGCTCTTCTTTTCGACCTTGGAATCGACGTTTGCATTCTATCTATGTCATTTATATATATTTTTTTAGGTATATTCTTTTAAAAAATCTACGGCATATATTTGCAGCTGCTTTGTACGATTAATAGCATGGTTGAACACTTTTTTTTGGTAACGGCTCAAAAATTAAAGCGCGAAGGATGTTATCCACATAATCAAATGTACATGATCTAACAAAAACAAATTATGTCCAGTAGGACGTTGACTTTTACAAAGTGCAAGATGGCTGCCGCACAGTTGGTAACGTCTTTAGTTGGTGAGAACGTGATCTTACAGACGGCGCTGGTCCTCTTACTGGTGTACGTGTTGACTTTGTGGTTCTTGAGCACACCTAAAAACCTTCCACCAGGCCCAAGAGGATGGCCTGTCGTCGGTAATATCTTCTCTCTCGCAATGATAAGCATGGTAGTCAGGTATTAAAGAGTGCCCTCACAGTGCAAAAGTACCGAGGTATCGGGTTACTTTCTCAACACTCAGTGTCCAGTGAGTGCTATACGCACTTACCTTATTGGATCTCCAGTGCCGAAGTTACGTCAGCACAAGGTGTCTTGTAAAGCGATTTCAGCACTGGAAATGTCCTATTCGGTACAGGAAACCGAGTACCTTCCGCACAGTAGAAAACCTGTAACGAATTCTAGTGCGGAATTTTCTTCCGCACTGGGCCCCGAGTGCCGATGCTGTTTTCTGCACGACTCCCGCACAGGGTACATTTGCACAAATGCTCTCACTGTGCACAGGGAGTGCGTTGGTCGGTGGAAA
The DNA here is from genome assembly GCF_000003815.2 of Branchiostoma floridae. NCBI lineage: Eukaryota > Metazoa > Chordata > Leptocardii > Amphioxiformes > Branchiostomatidae > Branchiostoma > Branchiostoma floridae. Next base: position 3,301,175 of record NC_049993.1, on the reverse strand, counting down.
AGAAACGCAGAATGGGTCATGAACTGTCTTTGTTTTATCGACAGAAAATCGCCAGTGTAATAGTCGTAAAGATTGAACAATATTTTTTGGGTCGCCAATCAGGCGTAGTTGTGTCGGAAAACCAGAATTTTCAGACCCATTTAGGACCATATTACAATGGACGACTTTAAACCGCCTTACGACTAAAAGTCTAAATAGGGTCGTTTTCGTTCTACGACTTCAATATGACTACCGTTGTCCTGAAAGTAAGTAAACGTTTCCAAGACTACAAAAATAAAAATGTGTTCTTTTCCTTGAAATGCATAACTTCTCACTCCGATGAATGGTACATGTACATATTAACACCACAGTACACTGGCTATATCTTTACCCTAAGGGCCACCGCTTTCTGACGATGACGGAATGGGCGAAGACGTACGGACCTGTCTACCGGATACAGCTGGGGAAGGAAACGATGATTGTGCTTTCCGAATATGACATCATACACGAGGCTCTGGTGAAGAGAGGAGAAGACTTTTCCAGCAGATCAGCTAATAACCCCTTAGTCAAACTTACCAACCCAAAGAGGATAGGTACGCACTACCTCTAAATGTGATTTTTCTTCCGGTCACATTTTAATTAACGCTTCTACCAATAAACCTATTAAACTGCACCTGCGCAAGGAGAGGCATTTTTGATGATAAGCCAACAGCCAACAGTAAAGGCACCTAAGACATAATCAAAAGACATCTAGACATGTATTAAGCGTCGTTCAGAGCCAAAAAAAAAACTATTCACAAGTTTGGGTTCTTAATCTTTAAAATCTTACCTTCAATCTCGTTACGCATGCGCAGTTTAAAAGGCTATCGGATAGACTTGATTACGACCTCGCATTTGTTCTCTCAACGTCTCCTTAAGTACTAGCATAAGGGACATCTATAAGACTCTACAGGCCTTTATACCTTTAGATTGATTGATTGATTGATTGATTGATTGATTGATTGATTGATTGATCCATATCTTCCAGGTATCATCTGGGGTCCTTTCGGTACTCCATTCAAATGCCATTATGCCTTTGGAATAATTCATTCATTCATTGACTGATTGATTGGTTGACCATACATTCCAGGTATCATCTACGCTCCTTTCGGTACTCCATGGAAAGAGCACCGAAAATTTACTCTGATGTCTCTTCGGGAGTTCGGCTTCGGGAAAAGAAGTTTGGAGGGGAATATCCTGGAGGAGTCAGTCGCTCTACAAGCAGAAATCATGAAGATGGTGAACAAACCGTTCGACATTTGCCGCATGGTCCAGAATGCCGTCACTAACGTGATCTGTTCTATTGTGTTCGGATCCAGGTGATCTTCAATAGAATAAATAAATAAAAAGACCAGAGTTTAGCAGCCTCGTACCTCCATGAAATATCGAGAGCTTCCGTAGATTTTATGCAACTGACTTGTTCATTTATATAACCTGTTAAAAAAGTCATTATTAGATCATCAAACATTTAACTAATCTCCTATTCATTGTTCTTCTATTTCAACATTTTTAGTTGTTACATTTCCTACAATGTTATATTCTTATTACATCATTTCATTCATTTCGCCGTTATGATATTGCCTTAGTTATCAATTATTGAACTATTATGATTTCCTTCCGTTTTGTTATTTGATATAATACTTTAGGTTACATTATTGTTTAATGTATATTTTCTAAACATCTATCCAATCTTTATTTAGCTTATGAGTTGTTAAATTGTATTATTATTTGTTACTTTGGAGGAAGACTATGTATAAGCCACGAGGCTTTTTTCTTCCCCCCCCCTGCATGTACTTTCATCCTTTAATTTGTTTTATGTTATCTTTTTTTTAAATATTGTGAAAAATAAATAAAATCAAATTGAATAAAATAAAATAACTTTTTGTCAAATAAATATATAATGTTACCTATTACTAAGCACAAGAGCTATCTAAAATCTCAAAATCGTGATCAAAGCTTGTTCAGATCACGAGGTATCATTCCAGGAAGTTCTTCTGCAGTACCAAGGGAAACCGCTAGGCAGCCTCAAATCCAACAATTTCCAGTGTTTGGCCCACCTCAAAAACACACCAAGTATAAAATCAATTCATCTAGCCGTTTAGAGCTATCTTTTTGACAGACAGACGGAAACACACACAAACGCTAGTAAAAATATAACCTCTATGAATATTTTATGAAGGTAAAAAAGAAGTGCAGTGACGATTATTAGCTATACTAAAACGATTTGTTTATACCACACTATAAACATTGCTTTATCATCTTACTAGGTTCGAATACAACGATGACAAGTTCAAACGCTTGATGGACGCCCTAAACCAAGTAGCTTCCACCAACATTTTGGGCCAGCTGGCCATCTTTTTCCCCATCTTGCGACGTTTTCCAGGATTGGGACGAGGCGCACAAGTTATTGTTGACACAGTGCGCACCATTAAAGCCTACATAAGAGAAGAAATGGACTCCCATAAGAAGACGTTCGATTCCAATGACATCCGGGACTTTATCGACTCGTACGTCAGGGAAACCAAATCTCGCGAGAACGACGACGAGACCACGTTCACTGACGAGTACACAGAAAGGGTGCTGTTTGACTTGTTCATCGCCGGGTCAGAAACCACCCACTATATAATGATACAAAAATCCATTCATATAAGCGGGGGAGGTATATGGTTATTATTATTATTATTATTATTTTTTTTTTGCTTTTTGCCCCGACTCGTCTTGAGCAGCTGTCTTCAGATGTATGAGACTTTCGTTGTTGAGAACAGAAAACGCATCTTGTCGTATAAAGCCCGCTGATTATCTACATCACGTATCAACCCTGCCCTATACCGGCCTGCGATCTTTTTTGTTTTGTTTTACAGACCAACTTGTGGTCCGTCCACCACGACCCGGAACATTTCCCGAACCCCGGAAAGTTCGACCCCGGCCGCTTCTTGGACGCTCAGGGACAGTACCAGAGGGACGACCACGCCATGCAGTTTGGTATCGGTAAGATCCCTCTCTTATGCTTGACGGTCGGCCGCTTGTGAATCTCTCTTCCTCGCCGCTGTGGCCCTAGCCAGCCGTTAGACAGGCAATGATAATGCTTCTTTAGTAAATAGGTAAACCTGATTGGTTAGTAACTTTTCAACGAGAAAAAAAAGATGAGTCTGATTGGCTAGCTAGTTTTCGCTAACGCAACAAGAAGGAAGAATTATAAGTCTTTAATCCTAGGGCTGTTGCTTGACATGTGCAAGCGGCGAACCAGCCATGAAAGGATGCACCGAGAGTTGAACTCAAAGTGTTGCTGTCAATAGATAGTTGTTTCATAGTAAAATATGACCAGGCACTTGGCTTTATTATGTGGAATTTATATGAAAACAGCTCTCTAGATTTTTTCGTAGAATTTTCAACGAAGAAGCAAATGCAATGGGATAATGAGCGGATTGGGATTCGAACCAATATCAGATGTATTTGCATATTCCTCAACAGTAAAATGTAACTATAGTGACCACTCTTGCGTAAGAAAGATACTAGGGAAAGTTTAAGTACACAGGTGGTCACCAAAAACATGATTACTAATGCTTAGGTCAGTAGAAAATTAAACCACTAATCTGTGGCCACAGTGTTTGACCAGCAGGAAATGTCTACTTTTATTCTTCTCGTCTAAAAAGTAATTAACCCTTTAACATTTTTTAGGACCGCGCATGTGTCTAGGGAAGCAGCTGGCAGAGATGGAGCTCTTTGTGTTCTTCACTTCCCTGCTGCAGCACTTCACCTTCAAACTGTCAGAGGGCGCTGCCAACCCTTCCACCACGGGGATCAACGGCATCACTCATTCGCTCAAGAATTTCGAACTCGTAGCTGGGCCACTGGTTTAGGGTCGCTATCGTATGTTAGCTTGTAGATTTTTGCCGGTGCACCGGCTTAGAGGCGAGAGAAGCCGTTCGTTCAACGGCTGCATGCATGGATCGAATGCATAAATGCATGCATGGATCGGTCAATTTAACCAAACTCTTCTTATAGCCCTTCTATACGCCCGATAACGCAATCGGCTAGCGTGGCCGAGCGGTCTACGAGGTCGGTGGATATAACGATTTGCATTTGTAGCCGTGGATCGTGGGTTCGAACCCCACTTGTAACAATTTTTTTTCTTTGTTAGACAAATCTCATGTCATGTTTTTTTTTTAATAAAAGACAGACCAATTCAGTAATTAGCTGTTTAAACTCTTTTTTTCATTTGATTTTGTTGAACATCCAGGCTTTTTCCAAAATACGCACCGGCAAGCTTTTTTTCAGATGCTTTCTTGTTTAACATTCGCCAAGAAAGTTAACGTTTTTGTAGCACAATCGGAGAGTGCCTAAAACGATTTACTTGATATTTAGTATATCAGTAGTCTTGATGAGACCACGAAATGATTAGATTTTGTGCTCCAAGCAGCCTTTTACAGAACTCCCGGTTTCGATATCTTAAGTTATGTACATGTGTCCTGATATTTTGTGTGTTAGATAGCGCTTTGGCCAGAGACTAAGTGGTGTAGGTTTTGACCTCCTTGCGGATTTTTCGGAACTGCAGGTGTCAGGTTACTTTCAAACTTTGAAAAAGAATTACTAAAAACAATAGCTGAGATCGTCATTAATTTTAGTATATAGATAGTTTTGATTCATATAATCAGATAATAATTATGCAAGCCAGAATCTAATTTATATTATCAATGGGGAAATCTCACAGACCTGAGAAAAAATGCCCTTGACGTATTTTGCTATTGCCAATATTGCAGACTTTTAAAAATAGTTTTATGAGTTTAATAAAGATAACTCTGGTAGAGACACAATGACTGAGGAGTTTGGTATTCTTGGAACCTACGATGATGAAGTTGAAAATGATTAACTCAACACACGTACACATACACTAATTATCTATGTAATTCAGAGGACAGAAGCAAATATGAGTCCTGTACACTTCTTGACATCTTTAATTAGAATTGTCATATAATATTCTTACCTTCAGAACCTTTACAGTTAAATTATTAACAGTAACGATCTTCTGCCTTCAGGCCAATTAGTTTAATATAGTTTTTCAGGAATATTTGAAAAAAAAGTACGACATAAATTTCCATTTGCTTTGCAAGATTTATCCCTATTCAGATTGAGCTTTTCTATCCTGCGCTAAATTTCATGTCGCATAACAACAGAACGGATTACGCTAGAGCCACCGATTTCTGTTTGAGTCTTGCTCAAATTTAGTTGGCAAAAATTTGAAAAGTTTGGATAAATTTGCATATTAGGTTTGCCATGACAACGGTTTGTTCACAGGCATTTTTTTACGAAAATCGCTAATTTTAGTTCTAACAATTTATTTTTCATGTTTATATGCTATATTACTGCTATATTCCTACATGGATAAATTCTTATCATATCTGGATTAATTTTCGTCATTGCATATGGATGAATTATGCTAATTTCATGGCGAAATTTGCCAAAATCCAAGATGGCCGACACTGACCAGATGAAGACTAATTATCTTATTATCCCTACTTAACTTCCTGTTATTTTGTCATTAAAAACATTTAAATGAACATATTTTAGTCTATTTCCATTGTCTTTTGCGATTATTTGCTGAAAAAAATGTATTTCTGACAATTCAATGGGGCCAACTAGTATTTCAGATATGCATGAAGTCATTTTGACGTAATTGATGTTGAAATTGACAAAAAAGTCGTAATAAACATTATAATTCTGTTATCTGCACTTGATGTTACATTTTTGTTACATACGTTAAAGTTTTCTGGAAAAATCCTTTTTCTGCCAATATATTCAACATCATGACGTCATAATTACACCATATTACGTCATGACAGCGTCAAATTTCTTTCTATTTTTAGGTATCATGTCTATATCATTGAAAAAAAAGGTGGCCAATTGTTAGGTCGATTTAGAGTTACAGGAGTCAGAATAGGTGGGCCTCAAACCATCCCTTCCCTCATGGGATGGCCAAAAAAGCACGGTCCGAATAGCATGGTTGAAAATTTTGCTTTTTTGCTAACGGCCAAAAAGTTATGCGTGCTAGGACCTCCTCAGTATAATCAAATTTACATGGCCCAATCACGACGTTATATAGAAGGGCCTATTCTAACGTCCCTGGCCTAATGTAAACAAACACCCGCTAGGATGTTGACCCTGACCTTTACGGATTTCAAGATGGCTGCCACGCAGTTTATTGCGTCTTTAGTTGGCGAGAATTTGATCTTACAGACGGCTCTGGTCCTCTTACTGGTGTTCTTGGTGACGTCATGGTTCTTCAGCAGACCTAAGAACCTTCCACCTGGCCCAAGAGGATTACCTTTTGTCGGTAATATCTTGTCTCTGGCGATGGTGAGCAAAATTAACATACAGTAACGTTAGTGAGGTAAACAGTCCCCTCACAGTGCAAAAATTAAGGATGTGGGTGCCTTTGGCACTCGGTGTCCACTGCTGACGACACCCACTGGATCTTCAGTCCCGAAGTTACGCCAGCACTAGGTGTCTAGCGGTGAAGCGAAGCGATTACAGCACTGAAAAAGTCCGAACCAGCATAGGAAACCGAGTGCTGAGAGTACATTCCGCACTAGAAAACAAGTGACGACACATTTTCCGCACTAAAAAACAGTGACGACAAACATTTCTTACTGGAAACCGAGTGCTGCCGGCCCTCACAGTGCACAGGGACTTTGTTGGTCGGTCGAATAGCAGGGTAAAATGGGTCATGGGCGTGTTTGTCATCCGCAATGTATTGATCGTGAAGTTTTGACAATGCGTTTCTAGGTCTTGAATCAGTCGTATTTTAGTCGGAAAATGAAATGTTTCAGACTAATTCACGGCCATAATACAAAGGACGACGTCAAATCGCCTGATTTATCAATTAAATAGTCTGAATACCGTTGTTTCCTTTCTACGACTTAAAATGACTACCGTTGTTTTGACAATAAATTGCGGTCATTTTGAGCCATGAATGAGTTCAGTTTGATTCTTCTTGGTCTCGATCTTATACAATGTTTGCACGTATGTTATGCTGCATGAGAGGTAATTGATAATAGGTAGAGATAATTGATGCTGGTAGTAAAAAAAACCCTGCTATATCTAATATGACTCTCAACATTAGTCATTTGTAATCGACGTGAACGCTGAAAGGTATAGGACTAGATTTGTCTCAAGGAATATGGCAACATCGGGTCAGCTTTTATTTTTCTATTAGTGTGTTCGGTTCCTTTACTTGAAAAGCAGGACTGTTTCTTCTGATCTTTTAATATGTACACGTTAACAGTACACTCGCTATATCTTTACACTAAGGGCCACCGCTTTCTGACGATGACCGAATGGGCGAAGACGTACGGACCTGTCTACCGGATACAGCTCGGGAGGGAAACGGTGGTTGTGCTCTCCGGATATGACGTCATACAGGAGGCACTGGTGAAGAGAGGAGAAGATTTTTCCAACAGACCAGCTAACTCAATAGTCAAACTAATGTACCCAAAGATGCTAGGTAATGACCTGTACGCACTATCTCTGTTTGTGCTTTTTTCCACGTTAGAATTCATTTAACACCGATACGCCTGTTACAAATAAAACTGCGCATGCGCAACTGGATGCATTGTGGCTAATACACCGACAGCGAAGGCCCCCGAGACACAATCAGAAGACATATTGATATGTAATAAACCGTCGTGTAGAGAAGTACTGTTCACGGGTTAGGGTTTTTAATCTTTCAATCGTGTATAGGATAGTGGTCTTTAACCATTTGATGGCGACGTAGCTTTTGTTGGCTTTCTCTTAATGTCTCATCAAGTACTAGCATAGGGGATTTCCAAAAGTTTGTAAAGGGCTTTATGCATTAAAATTGATTGATGCTTTCATAGTTTGATTGGTTCGTTGGGTAATTGACTCATATCTTTCAGGTATTATCATGGCTCCTTTCGGCACTCCGTGGAAAGAGCACCGGAAATTTACTCTGGTGTCTCTGAGAGAGTTCGGCTTTGGAAAGAGGAGTTTGGAGGGAAAGATCTTCGAGGAGTCAGTCGCTCTACAAGCAGAAATCATAAAAATGGGGAACAAACCGTTCGACATTAGCCGCATGGTCCAGAATGCCGTCACTAACGTGATCTGCTCTATCGTGTTCGGATCCAGGTGAGCTTCAATAAAAACAGAACAAAACAGAACAAATAAATAGAGTTTGGCGACCTTTTACCTCAAAATAATATTCCGAGCTTCTGTAGATCTCATGCAAATGACTTGATTTGCATAATGTATGCATGGCGACGTTCATCATTGATTAGATTACACATGTCGCAAGTAAAAATTCTTATCATCTATTCATTATACATTATTGTAAGCTATTTTTGTGAACATTATATACATGGTTATCGCAAAAAATCTGATTTTTATCATAAATATAATGTCCTGAAATACGTTATTTCATAGGACTAATAAAGAAGTGCACTGGTCATTACTGACAGCCATACCTTTAACAATTTGTTGATACTATACTATGCATTATTTGTTTATCATCTTACTAGGTTCGAATACAACGACGACAAGTTCATACACTTGATGGAAAATCTTAACCGACTATTTGCCACCAACCTTTTAAGCCAACTGGCCATCTTTTTTCCCTTCTTACGACGTGTTCCAGGAATGGGACGTGGTCCACAAGATATACTAGACGCTGTGGGTACTATTCAAGCCTACATAAGAGAAGAAATTGACTCCCACAGGAAGACATTCGATTCCAATGATATCCGGGACCTTATCGACTCGTACGTTAGAGAAACCAAATCTCGCGAGAACGACGACGAGACCACATTCACTGAGGAGTACACACAATGGGTGATATTTGACTTGTTCATAGCCGGGGCAGAAACCACCTCCACTACTCTGTACTGGGCGTTTCTGTACATAATCCTTAACCCGGACATCCAAGAAAAGGTATAAAACAGTCCGCTCATCTTTGGAGATGATAATGAAAAAAGCTATGCATAATAACATTCATGTAAAATATGGCAGTTGGGTCCGCCATGTTTGGCCCGCCGAATTGAATTTTCATAAATATGCATTATTATATATTTTTTTTTCATATGAGCCTTTCTGGTGCAATGCAACATGAAAATTTGCGCTGGCCTCAAAATTCCAACCTCCGTCTGAATATGGTTAAAGAAAGTTTCAAATTTTCTTTCGCTAAACTTGCAGGTTCAAGAGGAGATCCACACCGTTCTCGGACACGACAAGCCACCGTCCACCGCCTACCGTGCCCAGATGCCGTACACTGAGGCCGTCCTGACCGAGGTGGCTCGCATCGGCAGCGTTGCGCCAACAAGCATCGTCCACGCCACGTCACGTGACACCAGTTTCCATGGTTACCTCATTCCAGAAGGCACTACGGTGATGGTAAGACAATACTAGATAGATAGATAGATAGATTGGTGTTTTTTATGGGGATATCGCAGTGTCAGAGTTATTTCCGCAATAAATCACATCCAATTTACAATTGATACAAATTATCTAGAAACAAAAAAAGTCACATACAAACTATAAGAAGCAATGCATAGTGCACCAAGAACGAGTTACTCAAGGAAATTTACACAGGTATATAAAAACTAGACTTCGATACTATTATCATATGTAAGTTAAAAACAGTGATTCCTCTGAAAGCAGGGTAGTGACATAGTACATAATAGCTGCCTCAAATATACCTCTCACCACTCTTAGAAGCGACCATTGAGCAATGAAGTGTCTCTCAAAAGTCATAGTAAGGAAACAAACTAGAAAGATCTTACTGTACGAAACATTGTGCGATATTTTGCATAATTTAGGTCATAACAGTGTACACACATCATATATTCCAATTATAAGAAAGTCACAGGTCCCAAAAAGTTGCTCCAAAGTCATTCAGAGATCAGGCCATACTTGTTTATCAGTTGGCAAATGTACGGTATTTTTGAGTTCCTATTCCTTTTGGTTCATGCTGCTGGGTAATCTGCCTTCTGTATCTGATGCTAGAAACAAATATAAACTAGAAAGGCCGACATTTGCTTGAGAGCAAATACAGCATATTTCAGCCATCTCCCTCCCCATGCAACAATAGACTATTTCAAAATCACCCATTTGAAAAATCACTTTTACTAATGGCGGTTTAACCCAAAAATGAATCTTACAAAATTCCCCCGTTCAACTTCAAGAATGGACTCCAGTGCACCCTATGTGAATTTGCACAATAGACCAGTCCAGAAATACTCCCACTGAAACCTTGGCCTTTTGAATAAGAAACCAAATCCAAAATTGAATTCAGCAAAAAAGGTCCCAGTGCATGAAAAGGTATAATAGACCAGTCTAAAAACACTTCCACTAAAAATTGAATTTTGAATCATCACCACCCGTCCAAACTGAATTTGAAAAAATCCCCCTTCCGTGTGCAAAAAATGGATTCTTCCATGTAAAGTAGAGCAGTCCAAAAATACATCCGCTAAAATAGGACTTTGACATAATCACTGAAGTCCCAAAAATGGATTTAAAAAAAAGCCAATAGATTTTTAAAAAATCCCCCCTCCATGCAAGAATGGACTCTTCCAGCACACCCATTTAAAATTGCAAATTAGACCAGTCCAAAATAACCCTGCTGAAAGACTTTGACAAACTAGAAGTCACCAAAGTCCAAAATATGAATTTAAAAAAATCCCCCCTCCGTGCGAGAATAGACTCTTCCAGCACACCTTCTGTAAAACTGCAAAATAGACCTGTCCAAAAATACACCCACTGAAAGACTTCACCAGTCCGAGGATGAATTTTAAAAAAAATGAACCCCTCCGTGTAAGAATGGACTCTTCCAGATAACACCGGACTCGCTGATTGGCTGTCACCCTCCCCCCCCCCTCTTTAGGATATAGATTCAGGCTAAGTGATTGGTTACCTATCTAATTAGATTAAATAGACATATATGCCAGAAGGTGCAATCTGCAGCTGGGGTCAACGACCTTAAGGTCATTGACCCCTGTGGCTATTGGAAAAAAAATCCCCAAATCTATCATTTTGACGTAGTCTATGACAAAAATTATACATGTGTCATTTGAATGAATATCTGGTGCACCATTTTACCAAAATTTAGGTCATTTGGTTTTAAAACCAGAGCACAAGAGCCAAAAGTGTACTTTTTGGTCATAAAATGGCCAAATAATCGTAAAATTAAGCATTTTGTTGTACTGTATGCCTCAACTGTTAATGAATCCATGTGCGCATATGTCTAGGGCACTCCTATACTAAATTTCAGGTCATCCGGTTCTAAAACCAAGGTACAGGAGCCAAAAGTGTCCTTTTTTGGTCAAAAAATGACCAAAAAATCGCAAAAATAAGCATTTCGTTATACTGTACACCAAAAGTGGTATTGAATTTGTATGGGGGAATTATCAAAGCACATCTGTGACAAATTTCAGCTCATTCGGTTATAATACCAGGGTACAGGGGGCCCAAATATACAGTTTTGGTCTTAAGATGACCAAAAAACCTTAATAAAATCATTTTAAAGGTAGATATGAAAAAAATGAAAAAAACGTCTGGGGATATTGACCCACTCTACCCTTGTGTCAAATTTCAAGTCAATCGGTTCAGGAACAACGGAGATACCGTGTTCCGAAGATTTGACAGGAGAAAGAAAGAAAGAAGAAAGAAAGAAACATTACGAATACAATATATTTCACCATACCTATGGTATGGCTGAAATATAATTAACTTTTAACCCTATCTAGACCGGGCTTTTTGGGATTCCTTAGGCGGGGGGGGGGGCTCTTTTTGCCTCACCCCTTCGTAATTTTAAAACAGTTTGGCTTACGATCATCAGATTGGGAATGATGTACTAGTTAAGTTAAATTTTCTGTAATTTTGGTATCATTATGACGTAATATGACGTAATTATGACGTAGTAATGTCATAGTTCCGGCTAAAATCGTCTAAATATGGAATTTCCGCTAAACTTTTAGGTATTCAACAAAAATATGAGTGTAAAAGTTACCTTCATGATGTCTAAGTCTGTTATTGCCAATGACGACGACACTGACGCCACAAAATGACGCCATTTATCCACATTTTGAATCGACAAGTTTGGATTTGATAAATTACTGTAAATGCAGAAACTTTTGCGGTGGTTTAATGTTCGCGGTTTTCTTGGGGGCTGCTTCACCGCGAATTCAAAACCACAGCGAACATGTTTCCATAACAGTTAGACACTGCAGTGCATGGTGCTACCGCGAAATTAAAACCACCACGAAAAGTCCATTTTCCCGCTACAGCGAAATTAAATATACTCGAACTTAAATGCATTTACAGTACGTTTTCTTTCTACACATAACCTCAAAACCCAAAAGAAGTGGACTAAAAAGTTTAAGTGATTGTGTTTTGTAAACCAATAAAAGATGTTGACGGAATTTAAGTAAAAATAAAATGTATTTATCGTTGATAATGATATAGCCTGATTAAATCTCGCTTATAGCAGCCCGCCAAACATCCGCCGGCCCACTATCAGCTTGATGGAGAATAGCCCTTAGTCAAGGGAACTGGGTTTTCCATATATGGATAATGTATGTAATTGCCGGGAGCCCACCAGAGCCTGGCTTTTGGTTGCTATGGACTGGGGTGGGTTGCTATGTGGTGATTGACAGCATCACACCTCTTATCCGTAGTTGATCTCTCTAATCTGTGCCATTTGTACTGATGGTGGGAACAGAGTTCTACTATTATAAAATGATGTCTTTTTTTAACAACTGCTACACCGAAGAACTAATGTGAAAATTACCCTTCAATACATAGAATAGCATTCATTTAGGTAGATGTGCCTGTGGCATAACTTTTGATGTGCCAATCATTATAGGAGGGACATATCATGGTTCTGAGAAGTTTGACCAAGGAGGTTGACAGGCTTCAACTGTCACAACAACATGGCGCATTTTTGTGAACCAACTGTTTTTCTGCAGTTCTCTGCCTATATAGATTTAAAAAAATGTACTTTATGCCAAGCATTCGTTGCTGGCCACATAAAATCTCACCACCAGGCAAAATAATAGTTCCAGGAAAGTCTGCGCTCCAAGATTCCTTCAAGTTTCTTGAAATCCCCACAACTGGCACAAGACGTTGTTTTCCTATTAAACACAAACATGCCTCTGCTCCCATGGGTCCTTCACACAGAGAACCACAGCCCAGCACAGACAATGGGAGAGGCAACTAGCCCGCCCACCGTCTGGGTGGTGGAGACATGCTAATATACTGGTTTCCACGGTAATGGGGGCTTGACCAAAATCCTGGCTTGCCATTGGTGTTGGTATTTTCTACAACAGTTCCCCCAGGTTATAGCTAGTGGAGCACAAACTCCGCGGGGAGGGGCCAGTTAGAGCCCTGGACAGCGGAGTTTGTGTTACACAGACTAATAATGGTATTGTCCACCCTGTTGGAGTTTGACCCATTACGTCATCAAATAAGCATAAATTATAACTATTTAATTAGAAATGTAACTTGAAATTACAGAGGGTGTTAATAATTTAGATAAACAAGTGTGGTCTAGGCATAAACTATGAAATCCCATAATTCAAAATGAAATTAATAAATTTGACACCCGTTGCCATAGCAACACAAAAGTTTCAAAAACTCATTTTTTTCGCAGAATTGTTGCAAATTTTAGAAAAATTCAAAAAGTTTCGTAGTTCTAACTCACGTCGTTCGATAGTTATACGACGACAAAGTTGGCGCAGGCACTATTAGATAGGGTTAAGCTATTTGGCCTGACTCGTCTTGATCCACCTTCTTTAAATCTTTGAGACTTTTGTTGTTGAGGGCAGTAAACACATTCTATCTCATATACACCGTTTAGTCTCTACGTCACGTATCGACCCTGCCCCTGTACCAGTCCCCCAATGCGTTACCGTTTAAGTCCTGCCCAATCAGGGAACTCAATGGATTTCACCAGCCAATCACGTTGTATTTAGACAGTAGGGGACGATACGATTGGCGGATGACAGCAGTCTTTCGCAGTGAAAATGATCGCAGGCTCGTACGCGTCAATGATTGATACACACAGGAGACAGGGACTTATATTAGGGGATAAGAAAATCATTATCTGTTCAAGTGTTGGTCTTGTTTTACAGCCCAACCTGTGGTCCGTCCACCATGACCCGGAACATTTCCCGAACCCCTTGAAGTTCGATCCCGGCCGCTTCTTGGACGCTCAGGGACAGTACCAGAGGGACGACCACGTCATGCCGTTTGGTATCGGTAAGATCTAATGCTTGGTCAGCCGCTTGTGAATTTTTTTCTACCACTGTGGTCCTAGCCAGCCAATGGCAATGCTTCCTTCGGTCATAGGTAAGCCTGGTTGGATAGTAACTTTCAAACAAAGGGGGGGGGGTGATTATATTTGCCAAAGGCAAGTTTTCGCTAACGCAACGAGAAAGATTGATCGTCGTTTTAAGTAGACAGATGGTCATCATAAGCATCATTACGAATGTTTGGGTCAGTAGAATATCAAACCACTTATTTGTGGCCACAATATTTGACCAGAAGGAGATGTCTACTTTAAATGTTCACTTCTCGTCTAAAAACGTATTTAACCCTTCAACAATTTTTAGGTCCGCGCATTTGCCTGGGGAAGCAGCTAGCAGAGATGGAGCTCTTCGTGTTCTTCACTTCTCTGCTGCAGCACTTCAGTTTCAAACTGCCAGAGGGCGCTGCCAAGCCTTCCTCCACCGGGATCAACGGTATCACCCATTCGCCCAAGAATTTTGAACTCGTAGCTGAGGCACTGGTTTAGGGTACCGCAACTAATTATTTATTTTACATTTTGCCGTGTTGAGTACAAGTGACAAAGATAAACATACAATTAAAAGTAGCATAGATCTAATCTATCGAAGAGTTTCGACTTCTTCTTGTTAATGGTGAAAATATACGACTATGTGTGTTTATCTACAATCTATGCTAAAGTGCACTTCGTCTTCTACAGTGTTTGAGATTAAAAAAAATGATAGATGCTTTGTTTTGGAGTGCGCTTGTGCCTTCCAGATTTAATTCGCAATTTTTGACGATGGTAGTTGTGTACCTTATACAATCATGTACTAGTCATTTTCAAATATCGGCCTTCATTGTAAGTGGCCTTGAGTGATCTGTGCGTTTTTTTTTGCAGTTGTGGTTTGGTTACTATTATGAATGTTGGTTATAAAGTTCTGAAAATAAATATTGTTGATACATTTTCATTCTGCTAATATTGCAGACTTTTATAAAGATTTTTTATGAGTATAATGAAAATGCTAATGAGAATGAAGCATTTACGGAGGAGTTTGATGGTCTTGAACCTATAATGATGAATCAGAAAATTATTTTCTACAATAGACACTCACTTACTATCTATGTGATTAAGAGGAAAGATGCAACAACCTACAAACAGACACACCCTTGGTACTAAACACTATCCACATTCAAACATACCTGTTCTTGATACTGAACACTATCAACAGAAAAACAGACTTTTCCTTGGTACTGAACACTATTCACACGCAAACATACATGTCCTTGACACTGAACACTATCAACACACAAACAGACCTCACATTGGTACTGAATGCTTCTTACACGCACACAGACATACCTGTCCTTGTTACTGAACACTATCAACACACAAACACACCAAGTCCCAGTCCTTGGTACTGAACACTCTCAACACACACGCAGACCTGTTCTTGGTACTGAACACCACTTACACACAAACACTAATGGCTTTGCTACTAGACACATCATTACTCTTTATTGTAAGCAATCTGATACAGGTTAAAATCCATGAAGGTGCATAATATGATGGGCGATTGCATTTCCTGCAAGCACTGCTAGGCTATGCTTTTGATCCATGGGATCAACGTTTTAGCGTATATACTTGCAGTACTTTTAAGGACTGCTAGGTGATGCTTACGATCAATCAAAAAGAGACATCTATCCTTGTAAATGATTGCGGTGTTCTAAACGATACATTTGATACATGGCCAAATAAAATGAACAAGCCATCAAGACAATAATCATTTCCATCCTTCCATTGCTTCTTTCTCGTTTGGTATTCACACATAGGTATTGTAAACTATAAAGCTATCAAGTTGTGAGAGATACGGGTAGCCAGAAAAATGTAAAGATTTTGCCTTCCAAATTCTGTTTGTAAAGTTGCAAAAACCCCAATACACGCCAGATTTCTGATAAAAGTCACCATATCATATTTTAACGACTATATATTACTTAAATTAGAAATAAAAACGCCAGATGCAGTGCCAGTGATAGGCGCTAGGCCAAGTTGAAAAATTACATTTTACCTGTCTTGCTGTCCCTAATACAGTGTTACTGGGTCATATGTCATTGTCTTAGGCACAGGCATATCGAGATATGTATAGCTATAGCTATCCGAGCTCACTTTGGTCAATACCATTTGTAAAGCAAACAGAGTGAAGTGTTTACTGATTTCATGACGTGATAACATGTCAAGTGACAGGTTATGATACAAAAAAGCTATGATGAGCTTCTGAATTTTGTATAAGAAGGTCAAGTGCAAAAATAAAAACGCATTCATCGGGTAGCGTCGTGTAACACTACACGAAAAAAATGGGTTTCCAGAAAATCCTTGTGCTGTATATTACGTGCTGTATTGCAGGTACATATTGTTTTTGTCTACCATGTCGTACTGTTCTTTTGTGGCTGTGAAATTTTGAAAAATTGTATGAAATTTTGATCGTTTAATTCTTATTGCATAAAATGATGAACTTGTAGCCGGCATCACTGTCCATGTACACACAGAACGTTGGCGGTTGGTTCGGGGCCCAAAGGTGTTGGCCTGTGAAATTGCAAAACACTTCCTTTTAATTTTCTGTAAAAATGTTTGAACTGTATTGAATCTTGGCTTTTGCAAGTAATGTTACGAATGTAAAAAAAGTCAATGTTTTTCATAATTAACCTTTTCTTAAGACGGGAAAAAATACGGCATGGTTTTCTGCTCTTGCCAATACTATGGCAATGATAACAAAGCTAAAATGATTTCGTCCTTATCTTAAATTGATTAGACAGAATACGTTTGAAAAGATATACATTTTTTCTCTTGCAAATACTTTTTAAGGAAAACAAAAACGAAATGCCTTCTAATCTCAATAAAGCACCAGAGATTGCAAATTGCTACAACACGATGATTTTTAACAGCCACAGTGAAGTGTATGGTTAATGGTTGTCGGAAAGATGGGAACTGAGTTAAATTCACAGTCAGATAAATTCACAACTTCCTCTGGAGGAAAAGGTGATTAAAAACATCAAAACTATTCAAACTGGATCCATCTTATTCCATATCTATACATTTGAGATCAAAAATATTACCTTGTACCGGTGACCAATCCATGTATAGGAAGGGGGAGACCGGTGCTTTGAGGCCGACCCAGTGGCTGACATTCGAATGTTGTTGGATGTGATTGCCGACAAAGCTTTGTATGGTGGTGTCCTTTATTAGAGCCAGATACTCTCCCATGGCGGCACATTCCTGCTCAGAGTCTTTCGGAGAGTTCGACAACTCATAACAAGATGACACGTACGATTCTGCAACGGTGAATTGAAAAATGAAATCATTTTCAGATCCTACACTATTATAATTGACCGGTATACCAACGTTTTCCTAACTTTTTGATTTCCCGTGTAATTGATATTGGTATTGTTATTGTTATTGGGTGGGCCGACTACTCAATCTTTGCAGCCAGGGGCTGAATTGCGAGGAGCTTACAATAGGCGGGGCTAAATCGCAATGGTCTGGAGCGAGCTGCCATTCGGCGCCACTCAGGTGACCTCAATACGACAGTAATTGCCCCAGGTGCGGCCAAGGTACTGTAGGTTTTGGACCACTCACACCGCACCATCGCGCGTGTGGCGGGTTCTTTAACGTGCATGGGGTATGGCTCTCCCCAGACACGGGACCTCCATTTAACGTCATATCCGTGGGACGGCCCTAGCCGAAGCTAGGTACTCATTTTCACCTGAGTAAAGTGAGGAAAGTCGTGTAAAGTGCCTTTCCCAAGGACACCAGATCGGTGACACGCAATTGGATTCGAAGCTGCAACCTCTCGGTCACGGGCCGAACACAATACCACTGTGCCACGTGGTCCCACAGGACCACAATGTACTTTGTAATGTATTAGAAAAAGCGTGAAACATTATCAAAACATATCAAACGTTCTTGCGCAACACAAAAGGTTCCTTTGAACGTTTTCTATCCACTGTGCATGCAACTGTTAAAATAATACTTTGAACACGACTTCTACACTTATGTACCCTTACGTCTATAACATATACTTTCCCCACATTACCCTTTAGTCTATAATATATACTTTCCCACCGTTGCCCACCAGTAGAGAACAAGTGTACTGATTCTTATTGAGTGAACAATAAAAGGACAAGGATAAAGTGTTACTCTACTCACGTTTCACAATGTATATTTAACTAGTTGACATTACTATCATTATCAGATTAGAACTACATGTATTTGCATTAGGCTGTCGCGTATGGATTTGCAAATAAAGAATATTAGTTTATAGATGATTTTTTCTCCATATATGCATCGTGATATTAAAAGAACGTAATGAAACGTACCAACATGTCTGCTCCAAGACTGCAAATCAGGAGACTGACCTTGTACAAATGCTGTGGAGCAATGTGATTCGTTGCAAAAGTAATATGAAGCATCGGTCATATTTTCTTATAGACCTAAGCTCGAACTTAACAAAGAAATGTACGAGTAAGATATCCTGGCACTACCCTATGCAATATACTTTGTATGCAATTAAAAATACGTTCTCTTCGTGAATAAATAATGGTTTTCTTATAATTAATCCCTTGTATCATTTGCCTCAAAAGAAGATTTGTCCCGCATGCAATAGAAGAGAATAAACATATAAAATGTGTGACATTAAATGGTTGTCCTGTGGATAGTACACATGGAGTACTTTATATGAAATCTCTCCATTTTGGTTGAATGAGAAAGAGAGAGGCTCAAGCGAACATCGATAAATCAACAAAACTCAATTCTTCCAAATAAACCACATGCTTATATATAGTTTAAAACATGACGACTAATCTATTAAGACCATGCAGACCATGCGTGTCACCGATCTTGTGTCCTTGGGAAAGGACATCAGACCTTTATGGTACGGTCAAAGATGGCTGCCACTGGGAATCTCTCTCCGAAAGGTTTTCATGATATCCACAAAATTACAGTTAATGTTCCTCATCCTTTGTAATTTTAGACTCAGTTGTTTGTAGCAGTACTTCGTTACTAGCGACGATCAACTATTTTTGTATTTTTCCTCACAGTTCCTCTGAAATATCCAAAAACTTTTCTGATCTTTCCCAGTGTCCATCTTGAATCGTCCATTTTTCTCGTCTGAGTGGCACGGCACAATAGGCCAGCACCCGTCGACTCGTTTGGTACTTTTTCGGTTCCCAGCTTTACTGAGGTTTGTACATTACTTCTGTTATTTTCTGAAATTTGCTGCAGGGAACTTTTCTGTGCCAAAGAGCGACCGATTGTGGGGAGGGGGCAGTGTTGAGTCGCGCCACTCATATGCAAATGATCTGTTTTGGTTTCTGCTTAGAATTTCTGTCTTATATTCAGATATGTATCTTAGCCACAGTAGTCTTTAGTGTTAAATGAGCTGTATGTAAGGCAACTAATGATATAAGTAGATTGTCCCGCTGAAGGGGCTTCGTTAATGTAATTAATACACAGATTGTAAATTATTTTAGCGCCGGGTCAGCGGCAGCTGTAGCTTTGTTTTGTGTGTACTTTGTTAGATTCAGCAGTGATCAATAATGTGCTATGCAGACTTTTCGAATGCTAAGATAAGAGGCAATCGTGGAGGGTTTGCTAGAAAGCAGAAGCACTGCAGAATCAAACCACTTGTAACGCATAGATCTGAAACACTTGTAAATGACAACCTCAACTGTAGCTACGCTAACACCAGAACCAGGGTTCTTCGTAAGATACCGTTAGTTTCGTCTATGCATACTAGGTCGACAAAACAGAACACAAGGTCTCTTCCTAGTATATTTCTGTCTAACGTTCGCTCGCTGTTAAGCAAAAAGTGTGAGTTAGAGGCCACTCTGGCCAGTCACTCTGTACAGATAGCTTGCGTCACTGAGTCATGGCTAACACCTCAGATACCGGATGACGTTGTATCGATCGAAGGGTACAGACTGTTTAGAAAGGATAGACATCATGGTAAGGGTGGGGGAGTGGTATCGTTTATTGAAGATGACATACCAGTTGTAAGACTTCATGACCTTGAAGATGACACACTTGAAGTTATGTGGTTACAAGTACGACCAAAATGGCTGCCTAGGACTGTCCCTGTTCTTTACCTTGGCGTTGTGTACCATCCACCATGCAACAACGACAAGACGGGGTCTACCAACATGTTACAGCACCTCATTAACTCTTGTGACAGTTTGTATCGAAAACAACCCCATGCTGGCTTTCTGTTATGTGGTGACTTTAACAAGTTACCGTTCCAGAACTTGATCACAGTTCATCCTCACCTGAAGCAAGTAGTGAAGCATGCCACGCGGGGCACTGCCACGCTGGACTTGATCATTACTAACTTGTCCAAACATTACTCCAGCCCACTTACCCTCGCCCCAATTGGCACTAGCGACCACGTCTGTGTGCTTCTACCCTCCCGTGTACAGCCACCAAGAGGTCAACGAGCCAAGGTCACTCGGAGGGTGGTTTCTACGATGGCAAAGTTGAACCTAGGCCTAGCTCTAGCCACGACGGACTGGTCTCCTGTTTTTGAAGCTGTTTCCGTGGAACAGAAAGCCAAGGCGTTCTACAGTCAGACCATGACCTTAGTAGACGACCATCTTCCTATAAAAGCGTCCCTGGTACAGTCCTGTGACAAAAAAATGGCTCAACGAGCGAGTCAAACGGATCATCAGGGAAAGAACAGCAGAGTTCAAACGCCATGGCAAGTCTGCTCGTTGGAAAAGATTGAGGAACAAAGCCCAAACCGCCATCAGACAGGCGAAGTGGTGGTATTACAGGAACTTCACTCAACTTCTTAGGCAGGAGAATCCACGTCAATGGTGGAGCTTTGTAAATCGTGAACTCGGCAGATCACAAGAGAGAGCAAAAAGCATCACCATCGAGGGTAAAGCTGAACACGAAGTGGCTGAAGCCCTGAACCAGCACTTCTCCACGGCGTGGTGCCCTGGACAGGACTTGTATGTGTTTCCTCTTCAACGTCCTGACAAGTCAGTTGAGCTATGCACGATTGGAGAGACCAAGGCCCTTCTCAAGGGCATAAACCCCTCAAAAGCAAGTGGTCCAGACAACCTTCCCACATGGATGCTGAAGCATTACGCAGAGGACTTTGCTCCTGTCATCACACACCTGTTCAATACCTCGTACGAGCAGGGTATTATACCAAGTGTCTGGAAAGCAGCAAATGTTGTCCCTATTCCAAAGTTCAAGGGAGCAACTAAACCCAGTGACATGAGACCTGTCTCTCTCCTCCCTGTCCTAGCCAAGTTGTTGGAAAGGTGTGTACTAAAAATACTCTTGCCCTCCATCACACCTGTTATCACCAACCAGTACGCCTACCTTAAGGGGTCATCTACTGTCATCGCTGTCATCAGGATGGTTCACACGTGGCTGACTGCTCTTGACTCAAGGGACAACATAGCTGTTCAGACCCTGTTCGCAGATATGAGTAAAGCGTTTGACAGGGTAAATCACGCAATACTACTACAGCGAGTTAACGACGTGTTGGCTAGCCCTCGTATGGTAGCATGGCTGCATAACTACCTACAGTGCCGCTTTCAACGTGTGTCCGCCAATAGTAACCTCAGTAGCTGGAGAGAGCTTACATCAGGCGTACCTCAAGGTGGGGTGTTATCGCCCTATCTTTTTCTCCTGTTCATGAGTTCACGAGCCACGGTCTACAGGGACACTCTAGACGTGGGGTATGCAGACGACGTGGGTTTGTCGAGACCAGTTACTTTGGCGAAACTCAGTACAGATAAAACTATGATAGAGGAAGCGTCGCAACTTGACGATTGGGCCGATCACAACGACATGCTCCTAAATGGAAAGAAAAGTCAGCAGTTGTTGATCTGCTTCAGCAGGAACATACCAGTTCCCCCACCGTTATCTCTAGGCGGCGAACTTGTGCCAGTCACCAGTGTGGCAAAGGGTCTCGGTTTTATATTTGACAACAGACTTTCATGGCGGGACCATGTGAGAGCAATGGTTTCAAAAGCATCGAGCAGGTTACACTACCTTCGTCTGCTTACAAAGCAGGGCATGAGTGTGCACGATCTCATACAGGTGTATCTCTCCCTCATCCGCCCCATTCTAGAATATGGCCACGTTCTGTTGGTTGGTTGCAGTGAGGAGCAGGCAGCTAGCATGGAGAGGGTTCAGAGGCGCGCCCTCCGGATTATTTCATGCGGCGGTAGGCGCTCCGTCCCAGAACTGCCTTCCCTGAAGGAGAGAAGAGAAGCAGCTGCTGTTTCCCTGTTCAAGGCAATGCTGCACCCTGAACACCCACTACATGACCTGGTGCCTGCCCAGAGACTGTCAGCTACTGGAAGAACACTAAGAAACAGTCAGCACATCTCAGTGCCATTTGCCAGAACGAAAAGACTGAAGCAGTCTTTCGTGCACTGTGCCGTCAGACTGTACAACAATTCTGCATAGCACATTGCGTGTTTTTGTTTAACGTTTTGACTATGACCGTTTAGCAAAATTATTGTACATATTGTACCCAATTCAGGGAGGCTTGTATAGCTCCCCCTGCCCATGTACTTTTGAGGAATGATAAATAAAGTTGTTCAATCTTTGTTGACCGGCTGATCTTTCTTCCAATTGGTGCAATATTTGGCTCCCTGTGCGTTTTTAAAAGAATAGGACATTGAGTAACGCTACTTTAGGACAAAACACATAATTTCATCATATCATTAATGAAATAATATACTTCCTTTAACGTCAATGTCACGAAATAACAATATATTGTTAATAAAGTAATTATGAACATTGTATGACAAAATGACTTTTAACTGCAAGAAAGCACACAAGGTATACCACACCAATGTATTGGGTGCCCATTTTGCCGTGTGCTGTCGTACAACGCTTTTGTACGAATGCCTTACCTTTTTGACACCTCACCTCACCGGTCCCATAGCATTTGACATTTTAGATAGCAACCACTATCTATCGTCAGTTGAACTGTAGATATCTGGTGGAAACTGGCTATATGACTGAACTATGAATATAAATGCAAAAGAGCTATATAAATTTTAGATTGTCCCATAAGAGAAAAAAGTACGACAAATTCAATATGAAGTTGATGCAAACGAGTGTATTAGCTACTGTAGCTTGTGCTGATTAAATCATTTCATCAACTTCGTCTTGACTCTGTCTTACCCTTGCTTCCTATTGAATAATACAAAATTGTATTCAGCTCTTTTGCAGTTCGATTAGTAGTAAGCAACAGTTTCTATCCGTGTCTCTAACGAAAAAGAGTGGATGCTACTTGACACGTCTGTCTGCTTCAACTTTCCAGTTGATGAATTACGTGATACTGCTTTTTGAAAACTACACATCTTCCCAAGAAACGTCAGGACGGTAATCAACACGCAAAATTGATTTTCGTGGGCCCTGATCCTAATCTGTAATGTAAAGTGGGTACACGACGTCCATAATCACAGGTGAATTGCTTACATAGTCAATGATAAGAAGCGCCTTAAACTGTCAACAATGAATAAACTTTGACCGACAGAACATATATAGCACCTTAGTTGGAATGTCTTGCCATGCATGACGAGGAACTGCTTTCTTGGTATCCAGTTTCTTTTGATTCCCCTTTCTGACAATTTATGTGGAAAGTACATACGAAATGTAAGCTTTATATGTAACATCGACTATCATAATTCTACCAGGTGCCATCATACCGCCACCTCAACAACAACAACAACAAAAAAACGTTTGTATAGAGGTCTACCAAAATTGTCTTGAACTCTGAATGTTAAATATTCTAAATGTAATACAATTCAGATATTTAGGTGTTGAAGACAATCTTGAGAATGCCTCCATAACAACGTTTTTTAAGTTGGCGGTATAATGGCACCTGGTGGAATTATGCGAATGTATGTTATATGAGAACATGTCTGTTTAGGCGTTGATGTAAAATACGTTTTGGTTTGTTTGCTTGGACTTTGCTTATTCTTGAGAAACCCAAACGTCCTACAGGCCGGTTTTCATTGGGGTCATGTGAGAAGAGAGGTAAAAGGTCTGGCAAAACATAACAAACATAAAGATGAGATAATCTAAAGTCCTTGTAAATCTGCAAACATATTACTACCCATACTTGTCACGAACATGTAACCATACATGTTGGTATATAATTTATGTCCGCTATGTTTGTTGGTTTTTGATTATAAAGTTTTCTCATTGTGTTTAGTTCACTATTGATCTTCCGAAGGTCTCTCGCTGAAGTTTGGTGGAATCAGCTGGTTGTCTGTGTGTCTGTGCGTGTGTGTGTGTCTGGGGGGGTGGGTGGTCTGTAAAGAATAAAACTAAGAAATATGACCATATCAAGGGTTTAGAGAAATAGTAGTGTGTGTGATTGATCAAAAGAATTGGGGCTATAATTGGGGGTATCTGAGTGATAGCTATTCTAAATAGACAGCGCAGGTAGCCAGGCCTTCTGCACAGCCATTTTGGTAAACCTGTCCTACTTTGAAGAAGAACAACACCAGGAAAAAACAATATGTTTTCTCCTTCTCCACGTTTATTTGCTATATAACTGCTATTTTGATATATAAATAAAATATCACGTTATCTTGAAAATCTTTCCTAATCAAATATGAATAAGTTATGCTAATTTGAAGACATTATCCGTCAAAATCCAAGTTGACGGACCATATTACAAGTTCAAAAATATATAGATTATTATCCCTTACGATTTGTAACTAACTGGTATTTTTTTTAAATGTCAATAAACGTTTTAGGTCTATTTTTATTGTCTTTGGCGATTATTTGCTGAAAACTATATTTTTTGAAAATTCAAGATTTTGGATATTAGACTGTGGAGCCCTACTGGTATCTTAGATATGCAAGACGCCATTTTATGACGTAATTTTGAGGTCATTGATGTTGTTATTGGCAAAACAAATTGTACCAAACATTATTATTCTGTTATCTGGACTTTCTGTTACATTTTTGTTGCATACCTAGAAGTTTTCTGGGAATAGTATTTTTTCATGGTTCCAGCCAATATAGTCAAATTAATGAAATCATAATTACGTTATATAACTATATAATGTGACAAAGTAAAATTTCGTAAAATCTTTACATATTATGTCTGTATCGTTTCCTGTATCAACATTTGGTGTCCATATGATAACGAAAGTTTATTGCAGGTTCTTGCCCGAGGGCTAATTGCAAGCGACAAAAAATGTCAAACAATGGCAAACAGTATACAATACTAAGCGACTAAGTCCATATGATAAGTCGTTTAAGAGTTACATGAGTTAGAAGAGGCGGCCCTCCCACCCCCACGGTCCCAGAATGACCGAAAAAGCCCGGTCTGAATAGGGTTAACTCTTTCTTGTGGCCAAAGCCCTTATATTCCATTCGCAATGGGATATGTCAGCTTTTCAGGTTTCTTTACAATGAGCTGAAGAACATCTGTTAGTTTCTTCACCACCACCTCCCTCGTTTCTCCAAACGTTAGGACAGTACACAACTGCTGGGAGAAGTTGCTGACAAGGTCGACCACTTCGTCATCCGGTCGAGAAAACAGGAGAAAATCCACATCTGAATCAGCTTTGAGCTTTTCGATCTGAAAAAGGAAGGATGAAACAGTAAATATAGAATGCAAATCTGCATCTGCCATAACGTTTACTATGAGCATTTAAACTCACAAATTTTGTAAATGATTTTAATTCAATTATCATTATTCCATGGTTCTGGTTTCAATAACGATTTCAGCTTGGATTACGATCACCACTTTTGTAGGGGATTACGTCCTTGTAACTTTTTATCTTTCTCTTGTAATTTTCGTATCGTAATGACGTAATATGACGTAATTATGACGTCATAATGCAAGTTCGTGATCCTAGCACACATCTTTCGGCAGTTTTATACGACGTCAAAGTTAGCTCGGTCATTTTTGCCTCCATCTAGTCTTGATGGGGTTAAAGATAGAATGTTTTTCTCCTCCATGACCCACCTCGTCAAAGTACAAAAGGTTTCCCGGCGTCTCTAGTGCCTGGAAGTAAACTGGGTACATAATGCCGTGTTTTCCAGTTGGCACAGGCGGAAAGACTTGAATGCCACATCCAGCAGACATGATGGCGTCGTCCATCCGTCCATGCTCTAAGCATCTCGAGTATAGTGCGTGATGATGCCTTGAAGCCCGTGCATTCACTTCACATAACCTGATCTGAAGTTAAAACATAATGTGTTTAAATGTATTGAGTTTTTAAAAGCAAATATTTCAGCTTCGGTTTACACAAGGGAAAGGCCCTATCAAAATACATTGCTTTCCTGCTTCTGAGCTTTTTTGATACCATGTAGTACAATAAAGTCTAGTCCATTGAAATGCCTATATAGAATATAACAACTAAATTGAGAGTATTCATGGTTATTTATAGGGCATACGCTTGCATATATCCAGCCAGGAATCAAGCCTCGTTCAGTTTCTGAAAGCTAAGGTTGCTACACACCCAGCCTTGGGGAAGCGGAAAAAAGCAACAAGGCTAGCATGTACCAAATTGATTATACAAAAACATAATGATGGCGAGTTGATTATTTGGAATGAACAGAAAATAATGAAAAATTTTCTTAAAAAAAAAACAAGAGTAATCATCCGTAGCGGCAGAGATTGTTGGAAATTTCTAATATTATTTTTGTATAAATCACAGTTGCAATTTTGGGCTCCCTTGGAAATCAGTTTTATCAAAACTGTAGGAACTACCCTGAAAGATAAATAAATAAATAAACTTTCAGGTAGTTGCCTGTTGACTTAGATGATGATGATGATGGTGGTGATTGACTCATATTCACCTCTCCGTCTTTCATCTTGAAAACTTCAATGTTGGCAAATGAGTTATCAAAACCAAACTGGATCATCCTTGTCATAACGGCGTCATAGAACTCCCATATCTTGTTCTGCAAATCGTCATCAGCGGTGGTTGGAAGGATCATCGACACGAACCTAGCGTCTTGCTCGTCGAAACGGAGTGTGTCGGTAATCTGTATGTTTTAGATAAAAATATGAGGCAATAAAAACAAGGCTAGGGTGGTGTATTGAGAAATGCTTTTCCTGTGATCATGTAATTTTTACGAACTCCGACCTGAATTAAATAAAAAAAAAACTGCTATGGACAAATGGACATAGTTGTGTGGGTATTTTTCATTCATTATTCTGCATTCACGATGGTAAAATATGGCCCCAAAATTTGCAGACTTCTAACTGGGGTTTTAGAATCCGACACATCTTCGATCTGATCGACGTGATCGAACAGAACGGACGTTTTAATTTGGGGGTCACCCCGGGTCACCCGCAGTTTGTTACAGTTAACACGCAGAAAACGCGTCAAAAGAAAAACAAACATTTTTACAAATATAAACCATTATCTAGCAAGCATAGTTTTGCTGCCGTTTAGTTTAGAACATGTGCCAGTTTTCATGTAATCCCGACGAGGCACGTGCAAGGGGTTGCTTTTCTAACTATCATGATCTGTTAGAAGATGTTCCAGTTACTGTCAGTTTCCCCGGAGCGCGCGCGCGCGGGAGCCCCGGAAACCCGATACTCTGTGTTCGAATGGAAACTTTGGGGCCAGATTTGACCATCGTGAGTAATGTCAATGTGTACCATAAATCTCTTTACTGTTTTGTAGCATGACCCGTCAATTAATTTTTTGACAGATCATGTGACTTAACTTCCTATTCAAACAAAAACACCTGGTTATAAGCAATATAAGGCAATCTTTTTACTTCCTTGTTTGTTCGTTTGTAAATAAGCGTTTGAACTAACCACCCAGTGCACTATGCTGCCGTTGACAACACAACCGTCAACAACGTACAGCTTCTCTGCCTCCAAATAAGGTTCTATTATCACCACATCGCGAAGAGCAAGTGGGTACTTTGTAACATCGAGATATTTCTCGTAGAAAGTCCTGTTGGGAAAAAGGAGGATTCTGGTAACTCTTGACAAGCAACACTTTATGGCATCTTATAAAATTCAACGTAAATTTTATGTTTCAATATTCAAAATTTATTTGAATTTTATGAACTCATCGGTCAAAACCCATGCTGGTGGCCTATATTAGCTAGATTAAGTCATAATGTAATAATATAACATGATAATGACACAAAAGTTGTTACGATAATCTTGTTTTATATGTACATCACTGTCTATAAATTTGGTGCTCAGACGATAAGTAGTTTAGATGTAGGTCTCAAAAGTTATTTTTTAATGCACATTTTGGGGTCAATTTTGACCCCACTGGACTATGCATAAACTTTCTAGGATATCTTAATCAACGATGAGCCAATCTCGGTAAAAACGTATGAAACGTTATAAGACATATATACAAACAGACTCATAGGAGGAATTTTGTTTTTGACCAGAAATGTCATCAAAGCACATATTGATGACACCTGGGGTCAGTTTGGATCCCATACGGTGGTTTGAGGGTTAATTTAACCCTATTCAGACCGGGCTTTTTTGGTCATCCCTGGACCGGGGGGGGGGGGCTTTTGAGGCCCTCCACTTCTACGTCCTCTAACTCTTGAACGACGTGCCGTAGGGCTACCAAATTTTCAGGATATGATATCGACATAATATCTAACGAGTAGTTGACGTTTGACGTTACGTTGACGTAAGATGACGTAATTATGACGTCATCAATTTGATTATATTGGCCGGACCCATGAAAAAAGGGTATTCTCAGACAACTTCAAATTATACTACAAAAATGTAACAGCAAGTGCAGATAACAGAATAATAATGTTTATTACGACTTGTAATGCCAATAGCAACATCGATGACGTCATAATGACGTCATAAAGTGACGTCATGCACATCTAAGATACGAGCTGGGCTCCGCCATATTATATCCACTACCTTGAATTTTTAAAACTACTTTTTTTGCAACAAATAATCACCAAGGACAATGGAAATGGACTAAATTCATTCATTTAGATGGTTTTTGATGAAAAAATACCAGGTAGTTACAAACTTTATGGGATAATTAGCTTGTTATTCTTGATCTGGCCATACGGTCCGCCATCTTGGATTTTGGGCTGATGCATAATTAGCATAATTTATGCATATATAATTATGAAAGATATGCTAGATAATATAAGATTTTATTTATGTAACAAAATAGCAGTAATATAGCAAATAAATGTGAAAAATACATTGTTAGAACCAAAAATAGTGATTTTGGGCAAAACTGCCTGTCAGCAAACGGTTGCCATGGCAACACGAAAAAATGGAAAATTTGTCAAACTTCATAAAATTGTTGCCAACAATATTTCAGGAAAACTCACCAAATTTGGTGGCTTTAGCGTAAGGCGTTTGGCGTTATAGAACATCGAAGTTGGCGCAGGCCTCAAAAGCCCCCCCCCCGGTCTGAATAGGGTTAACACAAATGCTAGTCGCTAGTGTATGTAAAAAAGAGATACTAGTAGTAAGTGGCAGTAATTAATAACCCCCTAATTTACCCAATGGATTACTGTAATTGGGTATATTTCTGCATACTCATTTACAATATTAAGGATGTTGCTATAGACAATTAAGCAATGAACTTTTCTTGTGACTCTAAATGTTACTTGAATGACTCACTTGAAGAAGGACGCAGAAGGAGCTGTCAGGAACTTGGGCTGTTCATCTTTCATTTTCCGGAGATTGTCAAGCACATTGTTCACTTCTTCATAGCTGTAAACCTTCTTAACCCCAAATGATGAACATCCAGTTGCTGGCTTCATAAAGGCAGGATAACCTGTTGGAAAAGCAACCTATATCATGCCTTGTCATGCATGTACGTAGAAAATGTATACATGCATCATAAATTAACGACGCCATCAGCTACTAAGTTGTCGCATGCCTGAAATGCAACAAGGCTGTTTTCAGAAAGAAGGAAGGAAGGAAGGAAGGAAGGAAGAAAGGAAAGAAAGAAAGAAAGAAAGAAAGAAAGAAAGAAAGAAAGAAAGAAAGAAAGAAAGAAAGAAAGAAAGAAAGAAAGAAAGAAAGAAAAAGAAAGAAAGAAAGGGCCTGATAACAATTACTTTATACAGGTACTAATAGGCATTTTCCTTCATTCTGCATTGTAATTATAACAAATTATGTACATCGAAAGGGTCAAAATATTAATATATAGACACAAATCATAACAAGCTGTCACCAACTCACCTACTTTACTCAGAGCCTCCTTCGCATCTGTTGTAGGTGAATCCAGGTCTACCGTGCAGTAGGGTAAGGGCTTTACGGTCGGATCCAGATACTCTCTTGTGTAAGCTTTGTGGAAGGCAAGAAAGCACGCTTCTACACTAGGACCAGAGACGGTGTGCACGTCTCTCACAACAGCAGAGTTGACGAATGTGGACATGTCAGACCACGTAAGTATGGTGTTAACATCTGCGTCTTTAACGGTCTGGGCAATGGAAGATCAATGGTTTCAAATTCTATAGAATTGATAGAATCGTATCTTAAAATCTAATGAAAAGAGATTGGACTCAATTGGTCTTGGGAATGCTGTTTCAAAGCCGATAAATTGTTTAATCTTATAGATAAACGGATACCGATAAAGTTCCTTCTTTGGTATATTCTGAGTTGCGTGTTTAGGTTGTTTTATCAAATTGTTTCCAACGCAGGACCATCCCGCGGCAAACACGAATGCTTTGTATTAATCCAGCGCCAGATTCTTACTACTGGAGGAATCCTGTTTATAAATATGAATGACCATGCTGTATTCCGCAACAATAGATGTTCTTGCTTAGTAATAGTGAAAAGAAAATGACTTACGTACCTTCTTTACCTGTTTAACATAGGTGAGGAGCTGAGTGTTGTCACCAATATTGCTGAACAAAACTTTTTGTACCTATTGCAAAAATACACGTCAGTGTATTGAATTCGGGTACCCATAGTTGACGTCACTTCCTAAAGAAAGCAACTTAAGGTATTTCGGTTGGCTAAATTGGCATTTTGACATTCGACTGTTCTCCTATTAATGAATTAAGAAAGAATGGAGCCAGAATGTTGATAGATAGTATTAAAAAGATCTAAAGTTGTTTTTTTTTTTGGGGGGGGGGGGGCAAATTGATGACGTCATCATATTTATTGCCCCTAATATTATTTTTTCTATGACAAAATACAGCACTTTGATACATACCACTGTAATGAAACTTCGTTGTTCGTTCCATGATGATGAAAGCTACAAACTGACAGTTGCGGAAATTAATATCTACTAACGATCTGTAGTAATTAGAAAATGTCTGTTTACATCTAATTAAAAGAAATAAGTCTTAATAACTACAGATCGTTAGTAGATATCAGTTTGCGCAACCGTGAGTTTGTAGCCTTTATCAATATGCACATGAAAAACATAGTTTCATTGCAGTGGTATGTACCAAAGTACTGTATTTTGTCATAGAAAAAAAATAATATTAGGGGCAATAAAAACTAATGACGTCATCAATTTGGCAAAGTGCTGTATTTCGTCATAGAAAAAAATAATATTAGGGGCAATAAAAACTAATGACGTCATCAGTTTGGTCCCCAAAACATCAGATTTAGAATTTTTCCATGCCCATCTATCAATATTCGTTACGGCTTTATTCTTTCTTTATTCATTAATGAAAACAATGGAAGGTAAAAATGCCAATTTAGCCAACCGAAATACAGCCCGACTACATGTAAGTTGTTGTAATCCAAAGATTAAGGTCCCATCTTCTTCAGATATGTGGTAGGCAAATGGCGCCAAAAATATCAATTTACAAACACACAAAGAGCAAGACTAACGTATAACGTAATTCATTTGGAAAAAATATTTTCTAGATTTCATTTTACTGCAATCTTGTTATTGATTTGGTTATTATTTATATAATAGATACAGCTCAGCAAAAAGGGTCCTTTTCTACATCGGTTACGAATCGGAATTAAAGTTTTCTGTGAGGTCCTTCAACTTGAATAAAAACGAAGCATTCTATCGACATAATGAATTTTTATAGAATAGAGAAATCTAGGGTGATAGGATGTCGGGAGTACATTTCAATCCAAGCAGAATATGAAAATATATAGATGCAGCAACTGTCTAGTCTTAAGCCTACCTGCACCGAAGGACATCGGAGCAACTCATTCTCTTCCTTTGGATTGTAGTCAGAAAAGGGAACAAGCACAGAAACGCCCCTTTCAATCGACGACATTGCCTTGTCTTCTATCTGTGCAGTATAAACATAGTGTCAATTTAGATCATAAATACATCTGGTATTGTAAAAAAACTGTATACGTTTGTGTTTCCTAATATTGGGGTTTTAGAACCTCTATATGGATTGTAGTGCATAAATGTGGTATGCGGATTGAGGCTAGGAAGACGAATTTCAATGTTGATATTGTGCCCCCAAGCCTTGGTGTGTGACTTCGTTACTGCAGCAAAAATTTAAAATAACCGTTTTTTCTTGTCCTTGACATGCTATGGTCTTGAAATTTAGCTGGCTTTTGATGCAAGAAAGAGGTTGTGTAGGTTTTGACACTAGCGCAGGGGCGTTTTTGAAAATATTCTGAGGATAGATAAACAAAGAAACAACGGAGTTCCATTATATTCGGTATGCAGATATATATAGTTTACATATATACATTTAATCTATGACATGTAGATTGTGCACAAATTAATTTGCATAATTGATGAGGAAAATCTATAATGCTATAGTTTTTTTCCGCGATAGGACATTAATGCATTTAAGTTATATAACTCATAGTAGGTTCTTTTTGCGTAGATAAGTGTCATAGTCTGAATAGACTGAGGGACAGAGAGAGTAAGTAAGGCATTAACAGATACTAACTATGCAAAAAGAGTCTAATTTCTCTAAGTTTGTAGGTGACATGTCGGTAGGTGACATGCATGTGGACAATATCTTTTTTAACCTTTTACTTGGTTACTTCACTCTGTATTCAATTGGTGCAATTTAAGGTGTAACGGACACAAACTGTGGCATTTATATGATAATTAGTAGGTCAGGCGAGGAGATATGATTGATTAGAATATAGTACGTAGATAATGACGCCATGCTGTTAATAGTTTTATCCTTTGTTCGAATACCGCAGTTGCAATAAACACGCCATATCTTCGTATTACTTTTGTCCGAAGTCGAGTTGACGTTAGTGGTGACGTTGGAAGACAGTCGAGGTGGACGCTGGAGCGCTTCCTTACTTGCCTGTAGAGCGGCGATATATCTTTCCAGCTCCAAAGCTCGAAGCTCTTCGCCCAGTAAACGCTTCTGCTCCGTCAGGTCGTCTTGGACAGAAGTCGAGCGGCTTACCGGAGAAACCCTACCGCTGGCCCAGGATTTGAATGATGCCTTAAAAATTTCCAGTTTCCTCTGTACATCATCCAGGTTGAATGCGAGGACGTCGTCCCTCCCGTCTATGATTCCGTGTGGGCTTCGAGCCTCCTTCCAGCTCCAGAAGCCATGTTATGTATTGTATTGTATTGTATTGTATTGTATTGTATTGTATTGTATTGTATTGTATTGTATAGGACTAAAATGCGACGGAGCGAGGCTAAAGAAGCGCGCTCAGTCCAGACGCTTACGACTGGGGCCTGGGCGATCCCACCGAGCGAGCAGAGTG
>NC_049993.1:3251212-3265429 GCF_000003815.2 Branchiostoma floridae | reverse complement strand
ATATTCGCTATGCTGGTACTTAGGCAAAAATGTATCCCATACCCTGCAAATTTGACTTACTTCACACACTTTTGACTTATTTTGTATAATAGTGACTTAACCCTCAAGCACCCGACCTATTTTGCGACTAAAATGACCGAGTGGGGTCCAAACGGACCCCAAAATGTTTTGTTCATAAAATCTCAGTTTCAATTCCTATCGGTGATCATTGTGCATAAATTGCTTTGTCAATGTAAGAGGAAGATTTTGACATGATAAGAGGTTGCTAATTCCACCTCATTATCATAATTTATGCAAAAGATCAGAAGGACCATATTTAGCAATAAACCTATTCTGACCAGAGAGGGGAATTTTGAGGCTCTCAGCAACCTTTATGTTGCATAACTCATGAACGGCTAGCGCTAAAGCTACGAAACTTAGTTATATATCACAAAATATTGTTAGCTAAATTTTTTTGGCAATAAAG
Organism: Branchiostoma floridae; assembly: GCF_000003815.2. Taxonomy (NCBI): domain Eukaryota; kingdom Metazoa; phylum Chordata; class Leptocardii; order Amphioxiformes; family Branchiostomatidae; genus Branchiostoma; species Branchiostoma floridae. Next base: position 3,264,963 of record NC_049993.1, on the reverse strand, counting down.
TAAATTTATCATTATTTAGTGTTGCCATGGCAACGGAATTATGACGGGCATATTTTTGCCAAAATTTGCCAATTTCGATTTAAACAAGGTTTTCTTGGTAAACAATGCTTGTTTTCTTACAACAATAAAATTCTATGAAATTCAATGCTATGTACATGATTCAAAATTTATAATTTATGCTAATTTCAAGACGTCATTAGTCAAAATCCAAGATGGCCGCCCTTATTAGTTTAATGACGTCATAATGTCGTCATATCATTTGGTGATGACACATAAGTTTCTTTGAGGATTTAGTTTTACATGTTTATCATGCTCTGAAAGTTTGGTGGTGATAGGATAAGTAGTTAGGGAGTTAGACTCAAAAGTTTGTTTGAAAAACTGCACATTTTGGCTGGGGTCCACGGACTGATCACGGACTTTCTTTATAGCTTCCACAGTATTGGACCAATCTTCATAAAAACTTAGGAGAAGGTATAAAAGATGTTGGCTGACAAAGTCACGGAAGGATTTTTTCTTCAGATTAAAAATGTTTAAATGGCACTGCAAAATGTACGTCTGGGGTCCAAACGGACCCCACTCGGGTGTTTGAGGGTTAATATGCATTATAATAGTATAACTCTTGATAGTGTTTTTTTTTTATAAAGTGACTTTAATACACATAACATATGTTCTCTAAGGCAGGTGAAACAATGCAGATACCAATCATGTAGACAAGGGCCTAATTTGCATAGTACGAAAGTGCTATAATAGGTAACTGGAAAACGATAGACATGTAGTACTTGTAACATATGTAAGTTAATGAAAGGTTGCATAGATTATTCAAAAGTTGCGGTAAATGTGCATATTCAAACAATTCCATGTAGGTGTGAGGTCTCCGAACTAACATGGACTTTTATTGTGTAATGTAGTCAGCAATCTGGACTAGATTTTGTTTTCAATGATTAAAGTATATTCGAAATCTCTGATCTAAAATAAAAACGTTTATACTTCTACACTACACAGGCACAAAGCATATTCAAACAATTCCATGTAGGTGTGAGGTCTCCGAACTAACATGGACTTTTATTGTGTAATGTAGTCAGCAATCTGGACTAGATTTTGTTTACAATGATAAAAGTATATTCGAAATCTCTGATCTAAAATAAAAACGTTTATACTTCTACACTACACAGGCACAAAGCATATTCAAACAATTCCATGTAGGTGTGAGGTCTCCGAACTAACATGGACTTTTATTGTTTAAGGTAGCCAGCAATCTGGACTAGATTTTGTGTTCAATGATTAAAGTATTTTCGAAATCTCTGATCTAAAATAAAAACGTTTATACTTCTACACTACACAGGCACAAAGCATATTCAAACAATTCCATGTAGGTGTGAGGTCTCCGAACTAGCATGGACTTTTATTGTTTAAGGTAGCCAGCAATCTGGACTAGATTTTGTGTTCAATGATTAAAGTATTTTCGAAATCTCTGATCTAAAATAAAAACGTTTATACTTCTACACTACACAGGCACAAAGCACACCAAACAATAGTCAGATGCTTCATTTGTCCAGTAGTCATTTACTGCAAAGCCGCTTCTCTCCGCCAGGCGGTGTATCTGGTACATGTTCCACTTACTACTGTGGTTTGGCCCGTCTGAAAAGTAGATTTTCTCTCCACTTTCGAAGTCTACGGTGATGCCGAGTTTTGCTGTATGAACAAGGTCCATTTGAAAGTGATTAGGTTACAAGTTGTCAAAGTTTGCTACATAGAATTATGCATGGGAATACATTCTGATCCTTCAGATGCTTATGGTAACTCGAGGAAGTATGGCTGCTCTTAGGGGTGGGTACCGGAATAGAAAATTCACGTCCGGTTCAGGTCCAGAGGATTCTGTCCAGGTCCGGACCTGAACCTGGACCTGATTCAGTATGTGAGAACTTGTCAACGGACGATACTCACAACATGGTCTATTTCACTACATAGAAATCTGTTTGTCCGGCGTTTTAGAATCCTACAACGCTAACTGCCTCTGTACGACTGACTGTAAAACAGGGCTCGAAATACTGGGTGTTTGTGCACCCAGGTGCACCCAAAATTGGAGTTGCGCACCCAATTATTTTCTGTGGGTGCACAGGGTGCACCGAAGTATTTTTTTGCGTTTATGTATGTAAAGATATCAAAGTACACTAGTGTACATCATATTCCTGAGATCTAAGTGTTAGAAAGATAATATAAATGTCTGTCAATAACAGTGTCATGGTACTTGTTTAAGAATTTGATTGCTTGTAACTAAGTTGTATTATTAGGTTATTACTCAAATCTAAGTGGTGCACCCAAAAATATTTCGGTGCACCCAATTTTTTAAGCTGGGTGCACCAGTGCACCTAATCCCAAAAATGAATTTCGAGCACTGGTAAAACTTGATAGAAATAACTATAAACTCTATTCTGCTTCGCCCTTGTTATTTCTTCGACCTGCAAGCGCCAAAATATGTGAATGCCTGATCAAGTAATCACTTCATTTTCTACGTCCAACATCCGGCCCAGCTATTTTTTTCAGGTCCGGTTTTTCCGGACCGGTCAAATAATAAAACCCGGCTTTGTACCGGTACGCTATATACCAGTACCCACCACTAGCTGCTCTTATATAACATCCGTCATTTAACACTCTTCCTGTTGGGAATTGAACCTTCCTCAGTTGCTTGTTTCATCAGATCAGTAAAACTTGACCTCTTTAGATCTTTACTGCTGCTGCATATTTAGTTTCCCATTCGATGCGCCTTGCTATGGTATGCCACATTTAGGTGAGAAATACAGGACGCATTTATACAGTCAAACATGTATTAGCGGCCACCTTTGCACAGCGACCGCCTGGCCATTGCGGTCACTTTTTGCTGGTCCCTTGGATTTTTCACATTGACTTAAGCATTAAAAATAGACTATAGCGGCCACCTGTCGAACACAGCCACGGCCACATGATTTTCGGTCCCATAGACACAGAAACGCTGCATATTGCGACCATACAGTGGCAGTATGTCACCCTGCGCCAAGTTTACAATCGTAGTTTGCGAGGATTTAGAGTTCCCGACAGGGTCATTTTGGCGGTATCGGAAGGTACGCGGGTCTTGAACGTTAGAGTGCAGGTCTTTGTCAGCTTGTTTACCAACATTGCGCATGGCAATATCAATCATTTTCGGTAGATTTGACTTTGGCAGGGTCTTTGAATTTTGAGACGACCGAGAAAATGTTACTTGGTGAGAAAAGTTAGTGGGTACTGAAAAGGAAATCATGTGTAACTTATTGCTCGTCGTCGATTGATCAGCATTTTCTCTATAGTGACCACCTGTCTATATAGTGGCCACATTCCTCCAGTCCCTTGATTAGCCGCTATGGACAGGTTTGACCACATAAGAAAGACTTCACCATGGAATATGATACATTCATATAGATCATGAAAAAGGGCATAACAAGTTAGATTTATCTACAGTTCTATAGATACTCTAAACACATATTATCATTTATAAATAATGCAAATTGATATTAAGTACATGAACAACAGGTGGACAAATTTTACAAATTTGTAACAAATGACACGAATTCAAACGTTATAATATGTTAACTTACGGAAGTTCACACTCTGTGTGACTGAACTTTGGAGATATCCAACAACGTAGCTCGGGACGTCCCCGTCTGCAGGCTTCTCCACAAAGTCATAGACGTACTCAAATTTGGTCTTGTCCATATTTCCATCGAAGTCCTGAAAAGTATTGACAACGGAGCATAAAATACAATTCTCCTTTACTGTACCACTGTTGAATGGTCAATATATTATGATCCTCACTAAATTACACCATATGACAAAATACGACACACTTATTTTCATGTACATACTAGTGGATGTATGATGCCTACATACTAATTTGAACACACAATCCAAAAAGCTATTCAAAATCCCTTGCATTATTTTGTTTTAAAAGAAGGCTTTTAGTGCGTTTAATCATATATCATTCTTTTTAAGTACAGGAAATTATCTGCTAGCTCAATATCATCGCCAAAGGCAACAAGAATATAATATTTAAATAAATGAAATTATGTCTTATCCTCTATTGAAAGCGATAACGAAAAAAAGCTTCAGTTACCGGCCCAAGAAGCTATAGCTAGTCCCATTCAATGGATCATTTTGATTGGCCTGGAAATGAAAGTGTTTCGCTTTCTGAAAGTATGTCTATTCAATATAATGGAAGAATAACTACAAAATGAGGCACTGTTACAGAAAATAGTGATCACCTTATTCAGACGGTAGATCCTGTTGTCTCTATGGAGCGGCGCCCACTGGTTATTGTAAGCCTCGGAAAGCGATGTTGGGTTTTTGTCCATGTCCAGTCCCATCAAGAAAAAATCCTTTGCTGTAACGAAGAAGAATGATTTTTGACGATAAAAAAAAATGGTCCCTGTAGAACAGAAGATAGAGCAAGCAAGCAAACTGCATGAGAAAAACACGCTAAATTAGCCACGAGATGCAAAATAAGGATCTTCAAAATAAGGATTTTGCCAAACCCCGTCAAAGTCAAGTCAAAGGACTTTTAAAGGAGCTCAAAGCATTATCAGGGCTTGGAAGTCGGATTTTTCGAGTCAACTGTCTACTCATTTCTATGCATATGATGTTTAATTTCTGAACCCATGGAATACAAACATACATGGGGGTAAAGATGCAATGCCATTGTGTGGTAAGAACTCACTCCCACTCTGCTGGGAGGGTAGTCATTGTTTCAAAATTTCCGACCATGCACGAACCTGATCGCATCCGGAGATTTCACGCGATCATGCGATATTCAATTAGCGAACGCGCGAATAGGGTTCGAAAATTGTCTAGGGAAACGGTTACTGGCAGGATCCTGGGCTGATATACGGGTGGCACCACGAAGTAAAGTACTCCTGTTGTGGCTTGTATACCGTGTTTTTAAACGCCAAAAGTATAAAATAATGATGCAAACGTTTGGATATGTGGTTGCAAATGTCAATATCGTACAGATTGAATTATTCAGAAAATTTCCGATTTTAACGCCCTAGTCATGTTAATTTGGCCTTGCTCGAGCGCTCACTAAACACGATTTTCTCTTGCATTGACAATACTTCTTACATTTTGGCATTGGAAAGCAGTTTTCTAGACCTGTCTTTTATAAGTTTTAAATCCTCGAAAAAGCTAAATACGTATTAAATGCCTACTGGTCAGCTGTGCCCGTATCTCCTTCATCATGTCCACCTGCTCATACATGCAGACGTTGCTGAAGCTGCTACCAAGAAACAGCAGCATCTTGTTCTCCTCACGGGAGGAGAGGTGGCGGATCCCATCCATAAACAGCCCCCCAAATGGCTCCACTGTCAAGCCCGGGTAATTTTGTTCAAGCTCCTTCCCGACTTTCGTAATCGTATCTGTAAATTAACGGCTTCAAGTTATTACTTGTAATGAATGACGAGAGAACTCTGTCACTGATTTCATTGCAAAGCAACTGACTGACTGCAAAATAGTTGTTTACCAATATTAGGTTGACATATCCAAATTCATGTACAAGCTTTTTAACTATTGATTCCACCAGCACATATAAAATATTTTTTCGAGTATTAACCAATGCCTGTTTTGAATAAAAATACAGAAATATTTTTATGTCTTGTCTTGTCTCTTCAAGGTGAAGAACATTTTTTGTGGGAGGGATAAATAGACATTTTTTTGCTACAGTTTGATAGTTAACATTATTCAAATGAAGACTTTTTGGAGCAGGTCTTTTTGACGTTAACAGCAAATCCTGCAAAGAAAGCATTTCTAATTTAAAAAAAAGTATTTTTGCGTCAAAATTATCTTATAAAACAAATAGAAAAGGAAATCCAAACTGGTCCTGCAGTAACGGGAGGGTAATGTACCTACCTTTCGCTATGTCTACTGGCACAAACGTTAGTGATCCATGTTGTTTCAGCATGGCCTCAATAATCAAACGGGTTTTTGAAGACGCGCCGCTCCCGAGCTCTACAAGAATGGTTGGGGAAGTAGTCTTGGAAGCAATCTCATTGCATTTTCTCTGAAGCAAGGTGAATTCTCTTTTCCATAGTGTGTACGTTGCAGATGTAGTAGCAATTCTGCAAATTTTATAGTCAAGTATAACTTACGTCAATAGAAATTGGTAAGTTAGGGTACGCATGAGGTCAGCATAGTGAAAGACTTTTAGCTTTTTATATATGTACATATGTAGTTTACAGTCATGACAAAAAACGGTAGGGGTGCGGACAAATTTGTCGTAGACGTTCGTTGACTAGTATACTAATGACGTAGCTGTCTTTTAGGTAATTAGGCAGCTAAATTTTACATGACATATCTGAAAAAACTCGATTTGCGATCGCACGGCGCATGCGACCACGCTCTGAACGTGACAGTGAAAATAGCTCTTAAAATTAGAACAATTGGAATCTTATGCTACGTAAATAAATGGGATGATGTTATGATATTGGCACTCACTTTTCAAAGATTTCTGATCCTTTGTCATCCCACACGTACCAGAAAGGGTTGCGCTTGCGTTTCGAGATGAGACCTTCTACAACAGGAGTCAGATCCAGGGCTATGTTACAGCTAGTTAAATCAAAACCGACAACGCTGCCAGCACCCATTGTGGCGTCCTTGGTATATTAGCTGTACTGTAAGTAGCATGTCCAAATTGTTTCATTAACAACTTAACCCTATTCAGACCGGGCTTTTTTGGTCATCCCTGGACCGGGGGGGGGGGCTTTTGAGGCCCTCCACTTTGAAGTCCTATAACTCTAAAACGACGTGCCGTAGGGCCACCATATTTTTAGGACATAATGTCGACATAATATCTGACGTGTATTTGACGTTTGACTATACGCTGACGTAAGGTGACGTAATTATGACGTCATCAATTTGATTATATTGGCCGGACCCATGAAAAAAGGATATTCTCAGAAAACTTCAAGTTATGCTACAAAAATGTAACAACAAGTGCAGATAACAGAATAATAATGTTTATTACGACTTGCGTTGCCAATAGCAACATCAATGACGTCATAATGACGTCATAAAATGACGTCAGGCACATCTTAGATACGAGTTGGGCTCCGCCATATTATATCGACCACCTTGAATTTTTAAAAATACTTTTTTTGCAACAAATAACCACAAAGGACAATGGAAATAGACTAGATTCATTCATTTAGGTGGTTTTTGATGAAAAAATACCAGGTGGTTACAAATTTTAAGGGATAATTAGCTTATTATTCTTGATCTGGACATACGGTCCGCCATCTTGGATTTTGGGCTGATGACGTCATCAAATTAGCATAATTTATGCATATATAATTATGAAAGATATGCTAAATAATATAACATTTTATTTATGTAACAAAATAGCAATAATATAGCAAATAAATGTGAAAAATACATTGTTAGAACCAAAAATAGTGATTTTTGGCAAAACTGCCTGTCAACAAACGGTTGCCATGGCAACACGAAAAAATGGAAAATTTGTCAAACTTTCTAAACTTGTTGCCAACAATATTTTAGGAAAACTCACCAAATTTGGTGGGTCTAGCGTAAGCCGTTCTGGCGTTATAGGACATCGAAGTTAGCGCGGGCCTCAAAAGCCAGCCCCCCCCCCCCGGTCTGAATAGGGTTAAACCCAGGGTATATATCGAAATCAAGAAAGATTTTGTATCATATATATAATTATTGTAACTATTTAGTACTGAATTGGTGAGACCTTTCCATCACTTTGATCTTAACCCTCAAACACCCGAGTGGGGTCCATTTGGACCCCAGGCGTACATTTTGAAGTGCCATTTGAACACTTTCCGTGACTTTGTCAGTCAATATGTCTTCTACCTTCTCCTAAGTTTTCGCAAAGATTGGTACAATAATGTGGAAATTATAAGAAAAGTTTGTGTTCAGTCCCTCTGGGGTCCAAACGGACCCCAGCCAAAATGTGCAGTTTTTAAAACAAATTTTGGACGCTAACTCCTTAACCACTTATAGTATGACTACCAAACTTTCAGACAATAATAATAATTTAAATTTAAATCCTCACAAAAATTTCTGTGTCATCAACATGTAATGTAACGACATTACGACGTCATTTACCTAATCAGGGCGGCTATCTTGGATTTTGACCAATGACGTCATGAAATTAGCATAAACTATAATTTTAAGTTATGAAAATTGCATTGAATTTCATAGAATTTAATTGTTGTCAGAAAACAAGTGTAGTTTACCAAGAAAACCTTCTTTAAATTGAAATTGTCAAATTTTGGCAAAAATATGCCTGTTAAAATATGGTTGCCATGGCAGCCCCCCAAAATGATAAACTTACTTTATTCACCAAAAACTTCTGCGAACAATATTTTGTGATAAATTATTAAGTTTCGTAGCTTTAGCTCTAGCCGTTTATGAGTCATGCGACATAAATGTAGCTGAGGGCCTCAAAATTCCCCTATCAGGTCGGAATAGGTTTAGTGCAAAACGTGGTCCTTCTGAACTTTTGCATAAATTATGATAATTAGTTGGAATTAGCAACACCTTAACATTTCAAAATCTTCCTCTTACATTGCCGAAGCCATGTATATACAATGATCGCCGATAAGAAATGGCACTGAGATTTTATGAACAAAACATTTTGGGGTCCGTTTGGACCCCACTCGGTCATTTTAGTCGCAGAAAAAGGTCGGGTGCTTGAGGGTTAACCAGTCTCAAATTTAGATTGGCTGTTGATTATAACATTTATATAAGAAGCAGTTGGTCCAGCATTCGACAAAGCCTATCCTATTCAAGGTCTGGTTCACAACTGTCTCGTGACCAGTACAATAATCAAGTACCCCCCATACGGACCCGCTTCTAACGAACTGCGCCGTATTTATGATAAGTTTTAGGGTATAACTGCCCAGTCTTGCATAGCTGGCTTCCGTCACACTTTCTCACAAACAATATTTGGGACTCTCACTTTGGGATGCAGAGATTTGGGCACTAAAATAGTATAAAGTAAAATGTAGGTAAACATAAAATGACGGCGCTAAAACTGCTTGTATGACCAACGTCGGGAACAATTTCTCGCTAACTGCAGAGTCTCTACGCTAAAGACAGCAGTCGAGTGACTATCGGGCATTAGAAAGGTACACAAAAAGTATGAACACTAGACACACTAGGGATACAGAGATTTGAGTACTTTTCAAGGAACGCTCTACTACATAAAAAACTCACTTTTATACATGGACAAATTGCTACAGAATGACCCACAAATAATAATTGACCGTGTTGGCTGGCATTTCTATTGACATTTGTGCTCGCAAATTTAATATACATTCAAACCTGTCTATAGCGGTCACTCAAGGGACTGGAGAAATATGGCCAATATCGACAGGTGGCCGTTATAGAGAAAATGTTGATAAATTGACCATGACCAAGCTACACATGATTTCAGTTCCCACTAATCTTTCTTACCAAGTAACATTGTCTCGATCGGTAAATTCACCGACAAACACTTAAATGCTCAAGGCATGCATACCTTCTGCTACCACCAAAATTACCCTGTCAGGAACTCTAAATCCTCGCAAACTACCATTTCAAACCCGTCACAGGGTGACATAAGGCTGCAGTATGGTTGAAATAGGCAGTGTTTCTATATCAAAGGGACCGGAAATCGTGTGGCCGTGGCCGGGATGCAAAGGTGGCCGCTTATACAGGTTTGACTGTACTGGAAAAAGTAACCTTTGAACATCATAAAATGTGGGAGTGGCCTGGCTGCAGTACTAGTACGGAACAATATGATGATCATGATATCGTAATTTATACCGGTATCTGTGCCTCCTGTCGGTCAAGTCCTCCCCCGCCGGTGCACTGTTGAAATGGTCCTCAGGGGAATTATTGAACTAGTCAGCTATGTTCACCCTGCGTTTAGATTTCAACTTATGGTAAATTTAACAAAACAAACTTGACTCAAGTATAACTACTTATTCCCTGAGAAATCATCATGTCAGCTTCTGGAGTAAAATGCCCCTTTAACTTACACATGTGGCAAGTATGAAATTCACATAATTTACAAAGGAACCAGTTATGGCTTGCTCACATTAAGTAAATGTTTATATAATCAGTACATGTTGATAACGTTATATTTTCTTACCTCTAAGCTGTAAATATCGTCGGGTATCAATGTTTAGTTTAGTCGCGATACAACCCGCCGTACGTGCAATTTGTCAGTACGTTTTTTTGGGAGGCCACGTCCGCCACGTATTTCTGAAAACGTTCAGGCTGTACAGGGCAGGCGCGTCGCCCGTAGTGGCACATACGGGGGGCGAATCCGGAGCCCGATGGCACACAAAGTTTTGCCTGCACGTAAAGTTCTACGGCGTGTCTGCGTGCTCCAAAAACCGTCAAGTCCGTACGGAGGCGGTCCTTACCACTTACGGATCCAAAAAGATTGCCCACGTTTTGGCACGTAGACAGCACGTTTTGGCACGTACGGCGGGTTGTGCCTTTAGCTTTCCACAGTGCCGAGACCGCTAGAGAACTCATACCTGCAATTTGTTCTTGTTATACAAACATGGCTTCTGCAATCTCCGCTAATCATGCGACCGAATCAACGAACCGACCTGTAGTACTGGCGCACACTTTGCCAAATTCAATTTTCAAATGTAAGGATTTGCGTATACTAAGGCGCATTTGTGTATACTAACCTTTACAGTCACCGAGCCGTATACATTGATACTCTTCTCTTAATTAATTTTACATTTGTAACCTGTTATAAAATGCAGTTTATACTTTTTTTTTACTTTCAACATCAATTATACAAATCTGTTCTACGTTCTCACGATTCATATCTAATACACGTTCATCATGTAATTTATTATTCAAGCTATCTTTATACCGAAAATACACGACCTGTTCTAACTGTAGAAATAACTTAAAATTTTAGAAAGAATAAATCAGGCATAAAATGGGTTCTTCATCTAAAGAACTAACCATGAATGCTGAACAAAGGTACCTTTGTTGGTAGACCTACCCATGACGTGGACATGAACTTAGTGTACCCTTTGTTATCGTAAGTTTGAGAGCTCGAGTGTTTGAGAATAAACACGATTGTGGTGACTAGGCTTTTTCCATACACGGCTGGAAAGGCATGTGTGAATTGGACCATTAGTATTCAAAGATCGGCTTGTCTGCAAGTAAACACCACTGTTTGCCTTAATACCAACCGCAATCAGATATGTACACAGACTTTTGAGATTGCCCTATTCAAGGTTGCCCTAGGTTCAAGGTTATTACCTTTGCCAGAATGGCTAAGGTTATGTTTTAGGCGTGTGATTCTGTCTGTCTGTCTGTCTGTCTGTCTGTCTGTCCGTGTGTTAACAGCATAACTCGAGAAGCCTTGGATGGATCCCAATGATATTTGGTAGGTGGGTAGCGGTCAGAAAAACGAAGGTGAAGTTCGATGATGGGCCCCCTAGTGGCTTGCTAAGGTACTGCAGCGGAAAATCAATTTTTCATATCTCGTGTTCTGGACATGCTGTGGTCATGATTGTTGAGTTGTAGATAACCCTTGGGGCAGAGAGTAAGTGCTGTGAGTAAGAGCCCCGTAGCGGCTGTTTTGGAACTGCAGGCGCTGGTTTCCTCTCAAACTTTGGACGAGAACAACGTGTTGACAGATCGTCATGATTTTTGGTATGTAGACAGGATGAGTGATGAGTTACATTATGGATACTAATTATGCAAATCAACAGCTAATTTGCATAATTAATGAGAAAAGTTGAAAAATCCACTGAATTCCATGATAGGACTTTCAAACGAGGCACAAATGTTTTTAAGTATTTTGTTGATGTAGTTGGTACCGTTTGCCCCGTTTCTTCTTATCTCTACTTTATTCTCTATGTATGAAGGATGGTAGATGGGCGTCAGTGTAAGCGATCAGTTAGAAAGGGTTTTATCTGTTTATGTGCAAGTTGTAACTTGGTGGGACAAAACACCACTGACCTTCGGAAATGTAACAGTTAACTGTACACTGGCAAAGACAATGGTGGACTCTACGCTTTAACTACAAACATGCAAACTGCACCGAGAATATTAGTTTCTTGGCAGAGCTTTTACCGAACAACAAGTTCCCTCCCTTTTTGTGAAGAAATATACATTTTACAATTATGATAGTTATAGATCTATGTGCAGTTAAACATGATTACTATAGCATGCCAAAAAAACTAGGTATGAAAAATAGAAGTTCTGATGTAGTATCAGAAAAAAAGCTCAAGACTAAAACTGTTACTTTTCGAAATAAAGAGGTATAAAATATAGAAAAGCATTGAAATATATAGCCGTTTCAATGCTTTTTGGTCATTTGGAGTTCTGCTTCTTGACCTTTGGGGAATGATTATGAACAATCAACATCTTCTATGGTTTATTTGATCCTAGACTCCGTTGCGGTCTTCGAATGGGGCTGGTTTTTATTGGGGGGGGGGCGTTTTTTAACGTTGGCCAGATTTAGCGGGCCACCTGATCCATTTTCCTTTACCAATTACCAAAATGCCGACTGAGCGCAGTCTTCGGGACGGGGCAAAATCGCTATCACGGCAAATTCCCTTTTACAGCATACTACCTTCCTCGGCAAACTCCCTTTTCCGACCCAAGAGAACCCAGCCAACGTTGAAAAGAGCGAACCAACGCCCCCCCCCCCCCCCCCATTAAAAACCAGCCCCGTTCGAAGACTGTAATGGAGTTTAATTTGATCCCTCGTTAAAAAAAAGCTTTTTGAGCAGGATTCTTACTTTGTACTCTATGTAGCTATTATTAAAGAGGTGCCAGGATGGATCAATTAAGTGGTGTTGCGTATTCAACCACAATTCGAAGGACGAAAAATGTAACATCACGTGTTTGCTGATACTAGTACTTTCATTCACAGGCTTTGGTGACGGGGTCACCATGAGCAGCCTAGCCCATTGGTACTTGGTCGCAGCGAGTTTAGAGAATTATGAAAACGATATCTGGCTGGGAATTCAGTACTTCTCCTCCATTTGATCTGACTGGACAGGACGGACTGAGAAAGATGACTACCCAAACACCAGTCATGCTGAAGACAAGTAAATAGAATACAGCTCTGGATTCTTTCTAAAATCACTCCCTTTGGAAACAAAAAAAACTACTGGGAAAATATGTATATATACTATATATAGCCATACGATAGATACTTTTAAAATCTTGGATCTCGTTTCTGGGCTAAGTCCGCCCCCATTGCCTTAGTTTCACTGAGGTCAGTTTGAGCTAACACCCCATAATCGACAAAGCCAGGCAATTGTGCTGGAAAATGGGCTCCCCAAATACTAGTAACCAGTTTCTACTGTTGTGTCTACTTGTAGTTTTTGATTTTCACTGGGTCCGAACAATGGAGACAGCTCACGGGTTGTAAAAACAAAAGACAGATGCAAATAGCGGGAGGGCCAGAGGGCGGGGACATTACAGTCATTATCAGCCAATCTGCATATGTACGACCTTTCACTCGCACCTTTGCTCATTTCAATGTCATTATAATATTCAAATGAGTTGCCCTGGTGGGACATGGAAACGTGTCTCAGCAGAATAGAGATGTCTAATGTCTAGTTAGTACCTCACTTAATCAGGGCGTATATCTACTAAGTTGTACGGAAAGAAAAGATTCTACATTAATACTGAGGTAAAATGTGCATTTAGCTTCGTTTAAACTAAGGGCACAACCCTGCGGACGTGCAATTTCT
>NC_049993.1:3245346-3250254 GCF_000003815.2 Branchiostoma floridae | reverse complement strand
AAACGTGGGGAACGATCTGGTAAGAGCAGGGAGGGAGTACGTCAACGCACGTCACACAAAGTGCTTGCACGTCGAGCTCTATACGCGTGTATGCGTGCTCCAAAATCCGTCGGATTCCCTACGAGTTCGTACGAAGGCGGTACTTACCACTTACGGATCCAAAAGATTGCCCACGTTTTGGCACGTAGACAGCACGTACTTGCACGTACGGCGGGTTGTGTCCTTAGCTTTAGGGACGTGCTCCACGTGTGACACGTTACGCGTTGGTCTCGTTCATACTAGCAGTTCAACGAAGTTTGCTCAAGGTGTGACCAAAGTCCTTCGTCCTGGTTAACTTGAACCAAGGAGGTTGAACTTTTCAACCTGAAGTTTAACCTGCTTGGACTTTGGTTCATTATATTTCAGCCATACCACAGGTATTGCGAAATATATTGTATTTGTATTCCTTCTTCTTCTTCTCCTTTCAAGTCTTCAAAGCGCGTCATCTCTGTTGTTCATGGACCGAATGACCTGAACGTGTTTTTTGTTCATATCTGCCTTTAGAATTATTTTATTAACGCTTTTGACAATCTCTATGTATATTTTGGCCCCCTGTAACCTGGTATTACAGCCGAATGACCTGAAATTTGGTACAGAGGTGTCTTGATCATATGGATTCAATGACAGTTTTGGCATACGGTGCAACAAAATAAAACTTTTGAGTTTTTTGCCATTTTGTGTACAGAAAAGAACATTTTTGGCTCCTGTAACCTCTTTTTGCAACCAAAGTACTTAAATTTTGTTATAGGAGTGTCCTCAACATAGACGCACATGGATCCAATAACAATTTTTGGCATACAGGACAACAAAATGCTAAATTTTGCGATTTGGGGCCATGTTTTAAAAAAAATTCGACATTTTTTTAGCTCCTGTACCCTCATTTTACAACCGAATGACAATACTCTGAGGATTCATTCTTCCACAGTTGCACAGTACAGTCGAAGCATCATTACATTAACAAGGCACAAAAATACAATCAGCGCATCAGTACGCCTACAAGACACAAAGATACAATCACTCATCAATATATCTACCTACACAACAAGGATAGTGACCACACGTTACCTAGAAGGACCGAAAAAAAATTAGTGTTTGAACCGGAATTTAATTAGTAGTTGCACACGTACAGTGCTTCTGAACAGATAAGGAACTCTTACAAGATAATGTCTTAAGAACTTACCGAAAAACAGTTGCTTGAGACGTTAACAGTTACCGAGACAGAAATTCCAGGCACTTATACTTGTAGAATTGCGTAGAACTTGATTCAGCCAGCCACGTAGAGACACCCAGCCCGAGACCAAGACTTCGCTTTCTTATTCTCAAAACCCCTGACTCGATTCTGTCTCAGACTGTCCACGAGGCCATGCCAAAGACTAAAGACCGAAGTCCGTCATTTACATAATTTGTTGTTTCGGAGTCTAATTGGCCCAAGTTCAGTGTCTTCACGTTGATTGGTTAACGAGTTGTGACGCAAGGACTGTGAATAACGTGTCACCCAGAGGTGACGTAACACTGGCATTCCAATTAAGTTTTCGGGAGGGGGGGGCGATTAGAGGGTTACTGTCGCATTTATGTCGTCACGTAACCAAAATGGATATGAACGATCTATATCTGTATGATAAGAATATGTTGAAAAGACCAGTGTCTTGATGCGTTTTAGTACAATGTATCGTTCTTATCCTGAAGTTTATGAAAACAACACCACAAAAATTACCTGTCACGTATAAAGGTCAGGCATCCAGATAAAAAGATACGCCAAAAACAGTTGCTCAACCAATTAAAAAAAGATTTCAGAAACGGTCAGACGTTTCAGATAGCATCCACCATCTTTCGTCAGTGACACTGAAGTGATCCCTGTTAGAAACTGGTTTTATACCCTAACTTTAAATTGATATGAAAAAGAGCTGAAGACAATTTTGGATTGTCCAATAGGAGACCAAGGTAAGACAATCTTAACGTCAAGCTGCAAAGAACAAATGTTCCCACATCAAGGGTGTAAAGAAATATCACGAAAATACATGTATGTCAACATTTTCCTTGTGATTTTGCTAAAGATTATCCTTACCAAATGATCCTTATACGGACTACGAAGTTGAACACTGCTTGTTGGGAGAGTAGAACCTTATTTCTAATAGCTTATAGATAGTTAAATGTAGGTAAACATAAAATGGCGGCGCCAAAACTACTCGTATGACCAATATCGTTAACAATTTCTCGCTAACTGCAGAGTCTCTAAGCTACAGACAGCATTCGAGTGACCATCGGGCATTAGAAAGGTACACAAAATGTTTGAAACCACTAGACACACTAGGGATACAGAGATTTGAGTACTTCTGAAGGAACACTCTACTATCTAAAAAGATCACTTTTATACATGGACAAATTGCTAAAGAATGATCCACAAATAATAATTGACCGCCTTGGCTTGCATTTTATTGTTAGAACTAGGTAAACTGCTAAAACTGCTCGTATGACCAATATCGTTAACAATTTCTCGCTAACTGCTGAGTCTCTAAGCTAAAGACAGCAGTCAAGTGACTATCGGGCATTTAGGAAGGTACACAAAAAGTTTGAACACTAGATACACTAGGGATACAGAGACTTGGGTACTTTTCAAGGAACACTCTACTATCTAAAAAAACCACCTTTTTTACATGGACAGATTGTTACAGAATGACCTACAAATAATAATTGAACGCGTTGGCTGGCATTTCTCCTGACATTTGTGCTGACACATACTCGAAAAAGTAACATTTAAACATCATAATATCGTAATTTATACCGGTACATGTGCCTCTTTGTCAGCCACGTCATCCCCCACCAGTGCACAGTTGAAAGGGTCCTCAGGGGAATTCAAAAACTAGTTCGCTATGTTCACCCTTCGTTTAGATTTCAACTTATGGTAAATTTAACAAAACAAACTTGACTTAAGTATAACTACTTATTCCCTGAGAAATCATCATGTCAGCTTCTGGAGTAAAATGCCCCTTTAACTTACACATGTGGCAAGTATAAATTTCACATCATTTACAAAGGAATCAGCTATGGCTTGCTCACATTAACTAAATTTTTATATAATCAGTACATGTCGATAACGTTATATTCTCTTACCTCTAAGCTGTAAATATCGTCGGGTATCAATGTTTAGTTTAGTCGCGATGACGATTTACTTCAGCTAAGGGCACAACCCGCCGTACGTGCAATTTGTCCGAACGTTTTTTTGGGAGGCCACGTCCGCCACGTATTTCTGAAAACGTTCTGTACAAGGCAGACGCGTCGCCCGTAGTGGTACATACGGGGGTGAATCCGGAGCCCGATGGCACACAAAGTTTTGCCTGCACGTAAAGTTCTACGGCGTGTCCGCGTGCTCCAAAATCCGTCGAGTTCGTACGGTCCTTACCACTTACGGATCCCAAAAGATTGCCCGAGTTTTGGCACGTAGACAGCACGTTTTGGCACGTACGGCGGGTTGTGCCTTTAGCTTTCCACAGTGCCGAGACCGCTAGAGAACCCACACCCACATTTTGTCCTTGTTATACAGACATGGCTTCTGCAGTCTCCGCTAATGATGCGACCGAATCAACGAGTAAAACAGAATAATGGGAACCGACCTTTGCCAAATTCAATTAACACAATTTTCAAATGTAAGGATTTGCGTATACTTAGGCGCATTTGCGTATACTAAGCTATACTGTCACCGAGCCGTATACATTGATACTCTTCTCTTAATAAATGTTACATTTGTAACCTGTCATAAAATGCAGTTTATTTTTTTTTTACTTTCAACATTAGTTATACAAATCAGTTCCAGGTTCTCACGATTCATATCTAATACACGTTCATTATGTAATTTATTATTCAAGCTATCTTTATACCGAAAAATCAGGACCATCCGTCTGTTTTTAACTGTAGAAATAACTTAGAGAATTTTAGAGAGAATGAATCATGCATAAAATGGGATTGGCATTACGGTAACGGATGATGATAAACGGAGTGGGTTGCAACATTTTAAAAGTACATTGTTTAAACATTAACGCCAGCAAGGAGGGTATCAAGTGTCATTGCCCTGATACGTTAGTGCGTCAGAAACAGTCCAAACTTCTTCATCTAACGGACTAACCATGAATGCTGAACAAAGGTACCTTTTGTGGGTGGACCTACCCATGACGTGGACATGAACTTAGTGTACCCTTTGTTATCGTAAGTTTGAGAGCTCGAGTGTTTGAGAATAAACACGATTGTGGTGACTAGGCTTTTTCCATACACGGCTGGAAAGGCATGTGTGAATTGGACCATTAGTATTCAAAGATCGGCTTGTCTGCAAGTAAACACCACTGTTTGCCTTAATACCAACCGTAATCAGACATGTACACAGACTTTTGAGATTGCCCTATTCAAGGTTGCCCTAGGTTCAAGGTTATTTCAAGTATTTTGTTGATGAAGTTGGTACCGTTTGTCCCGTTTCTTCTTATCTCTACTTCATTCTCTATGTATGAAGAATGGTTGATGTGCGTCAGTGTAAGCGATCAGTTAGAAAGTGTTTTATCTGTTGATGTGCCAGTTGTAACGTGGTGGGACAAAACACCACTGACCTTCGGAAATGTAACAGATAACTGTACCCTGACAAAGACAATGGTGGACTCTACGCTTTAACTACAAACATGCAAACTGCACCGAAAATATTAGTTTCTTTGCAGAGCTTTTACCCAACAACAATTTCCCTCCCTTTTTGTGAAGAAATATATATTTTACAATTATGGTAGTTATATGTGCAGTTAAACATGATTACTATAGTATGCCAAAAAACTTGCTTTGAAAATAGAATTTCTGATGTAGTACCAGAAAAAAAGCTCAATACTGAAACTTTTA
>NC_049993.1:3154180-3243370 GCF_000003815.2 Branchiostoma floridae | reverse complement strand
AACCGTGAAAAAGGACCAGCCAGGGGGTTGCAAGAATTTTCAATGGGCGTTCCCCGTTCTTTTTTTGAGGGGATATTTTAAAGGGCCTCGAAGGACCATGGTTTTATTTGATCCCAAGACTCCGTTGCGGGTCTTCAAACCGGGGCTGGTTTTTTTGGAGGGGGGGGGGGGGGGGGGCTCGCACTTTTTAACGTTGGCCAGATTTAGCGGGCCACCTAATCCATTTTCCTTTACCAATTACCAAGATGCCGACTGAGCGCAGTCTTCAGGACGGGGCAAAATCGCTATCACGGCAAAGTCCCTTTCACAGCATACTCCCTTCCTCGGCCAACTCCCTTTCCCGGCACAAGAGAACCTAGCCAACGTTGAAAAGAGCGAAGAAAAGAAAAATGTAACGTCAAGTGTTTGCTGATACAGTCAAACCTACCCACGTCGACCACCCGATGGACCGGGAAAAAGCGGTCCATTTGGACATGACGGATGCATAGTATTTATGGTTTCCGTTGTGTTTAATGGCAAATAGCAAGCACACGCACGTGCATCCGCCGTCATCTTTAATCTGAACATAACATCGTAATGACAGTCAAAATCCGACACAAACTGGTTAGATTCGTAAAAAAAATTGTGTTAAATAACATCGGAAATCGATGACACCTCAAGGTTGAAAATGACGCGGTCGTGGACAGGGATTTCGTCCTGTGCGGTCCAATTTTTTTTGCGGTCGCCGTCGCGTTGACCAGGTGGTCGCTGTGAAGATGTCGCTCAATGCTTACGTCAATGAGGAAAATTTTCGGGACCGAGAAAAGCCGGTCGTAATGGCCAGGTGAGTGTGTGCCCCAAATCCTAGGACAAAAACAAGAAGAAGTGGGCAGGTTTGACTGTACTTTGATTCACAGGCTTTGCTGACGGCGTAACTTTTTGCAGCCCCGCCCATCTGTACTTGGTCGCAGCGAATTTAGAGAGCTGCGAAAACAATATCTGGCTGGGAAACTCCTCCTCTATTTGAACTGACTCGACATAACGGGCTGAGAAATATGACTACCCAACACCAGCCATGCTGAAGAAAACTACATAGAATACAGCTCTGGATTACTCAGTAAAACCAATCCCTTCGGAAAAAAAAAACTTACTGGGAAAAATATATATACCCATACGGTGGAAAGTTTTAAAATCTAGGATCTGGTATTTAGGATAGGTTGCCGTAGTTTCAATGAGGTCAATTCGGGCTTACACCCCATGATCGTCAAAACCGGGCGATTTTGCTGAAAAAGGGCTCCCCAAATACTAGTAACTGGTTTCTACTGTTGTGTCTGCTTGTAGTTTTTGATTTTCATCGGGTCTGAACAATGGAGACAGCTCACGGGGTTTAAAAACAACGCAGACAAATGCAAATAGCGGGAGGGCCAGAGGGCGGGGACATTACAGTCATTATCACCAATCTGCATATGTACGACCTTCGAATCGCACCTTTGGTCACATCAATGTCATTATAATATTGAAATGAGTTGCCCTGGTGGGCCATAAAAAGCGTGTCTCAGCAGAATAGAGATGTCTAACGTATAGGAAGTACTTCACTTAATCAGTGCGTATATCTACTATGTCGTACGGAATGAAAATGCTCTACATTAAAACTACTGTGAAAATGTGCATTTAGCTTTGTTGAGGGATATGTTCCCTGTGACACGTTACGCGTTGGTCTCGCTCATACTAGCAGTTCAACGAGGTTTGCTCAGGGTGTGGCCAAAATCCTTCGCCCTGGTTAACTTGAACCAAGGAGGTTGAACTTTTCAACCTGCTTGGACTTTGGTTCATTATATTTCAGCCATACCACAGGTATTGTGAAATATATTGTATTTGTATTCCTTCTTCTTCTTCTCCTTTCAAGTCTTCAAAGCGCGTTATCTCCGTCATTCCTGGACCGAATGACCTGAATGTTTCTTTTCTATATCTGCCTTTAAAATTATTTCATTGACGCTTTTGACAATTTCTATGTATATTTTGGCCACCTGTACCCTAGTGTTACAGCCGAATGACCTGAAATTTGGTACAGAGGTGTCTTGATCATATGGATTCAATGACAATTTTGGCATACGGTGCAACAAAATAAAACTTTTGAGAGTTTTTTGCTATTTTGTGTACAAAAAAGAACATTTTTGGCTCCTGTAACCTCTTTTTACAACTATAGTACCTTAAATTTGGTATAGGAGTGTCCTCAACATAGGCGCACATGGATCCAATTTCAATTTTTGGCATACACAACAACAAATCGCTAAATTTTGCGATTTGGGGCCATGTTTTGAAAAAAAAAATCCGACATTGTTTTAGCTCCTGTACCCTCATTTTACAACCGGATGACAATACTCTGAGGATTCATTCTTCCACAGTTGCAAAGTACAGTCGAAGCAACATTACATTAACAAGGCACAAAAATACAATCAGCGCATCAGTATGCCTACAAGACACAAAGATGCAATGACTGCATCAATATATCTACCTACATAACAAGGATGACCACACGTTAGCTAGAAGGACCGAAAAAAAAATTAGTGTTTGAACCCGAATTTAATTAGTAGTTGCACACGTACAGTGCTGCTGAACAGATAAGGAACTCTTACAAGATAACTTACCGAAAAACAGTTGCTTGAGACGTTGACAGTTACCGACACACCAATTCGACGCACTTATATTTGTAGAATTGCGTGAAATTCAGCCAGCCACTTAGAGACTGCTAGCTCGAGACCAAGACTTCGCTTTCTCAAAACCCCTGACTCGATTCTCTCTCAGACTACCCACGAGGCCATGCCAAAGACTAAAGACCGAAGTCCGTCATTTACATAATTTGTTGTTTCGGAGTCTTAATTGGCCCAAGTTCAGTGTCTTCACGTTGATTGGTTAACGAGTTGTGACGCAAGGACTGTGAATAACGTGTCACCCAGAGGTGACGTAACACTGGCATTCCAATAAAGTTTTCGGGGGGGGGGGGGGATTAGAGGGTTACTGTCGCATTTATGTCGTCACGTAACCAAAATGGATATGAACGATCTATATCTGTATGCTAAGAATATGTTGAAAAGACCAGTGTCTTGATGCGTTTTAGTACAATGTAACGTTCTTAGGCTGAAGTTTATAAAAACAACACCACAAAAATTACCTGTCACGTATAAAGGTCAGACATCCAGATAAAAAGATACGCCAAAAACAGTTGCTCAACCAACTAAAAAAGATTTCAGAAACGGTCAGACGTTTCAGATAGCATCCACCATCTTTCGTCAGTGACACTGAAGTGATCCCTGTTAGAAACGGGTTTTATACCCTTACTTTAAATTAATATGAAAAAGAGCTGAAGACAATTTTGGTTTTTCCAATAGGAGACAAAGGTAAGACAATCTTAACGTCAGGCTGCAAAGAACAAATGTTCCCACATCAAGGGTTTAAAGAAATATCACGAAAATACACGTATGTCAACATTTTCCTTGTGATTTTGCTAAAGATTATCATTACCAAATGATCCTAATACGGACTACGAAGTTATACTCTGCCTGTTGGGAGAGTAGAACCTTATTTCTTATAGCTTATGGATCAAAAGTCTCACTTTGCATGCATTACAGGAACTGTAATGGTCATGAAACATTTGCTGTCATGGATCAGAAGCATAGCCCAGCGATATTGCCTAGAACTACAGCCGTATTTTGTCAGCTAACGTCGTGTTGGCAAGCATTCCACATTTCTAACGACACTTGGAAAATGAATGCATATTAAAAAGTTTTCAAATATGTCCTATTCTATTTTCTTGTACAATTGTTGCTCATATTTCGCTCTGGAAAACAGATATTAGCAATTCGTATCCAGAATAGTCACAAACATGACCTTTGACCCCGTCGTATCTACATAACCAACCAGGGCAAGAGGGTGGGGATTCCCCATGACGTCAGCGTTGCAACTGCCTGGGGGCTATAGAATAGTAAACAAATACAATAGACATATGTCTAGGAATGGTCTTCTTACACTCTTACTTGAAGAGCTTTATGTCAAATTGCCTCTTCATTATTTATGTACGTTAATCACCATAGAAATTTTGGGTCGTGACAAAAAATGTCCAGTTATCCATTGTTGTAAGACAGACGCAAAAGCGTCCGTCTGTATGGTTGTTTGAGTTTGTCTTTGTACATGTGTTACTGATTTTGTGCAACACATAAACCAGTAAAGCGAAGGAAACCATTATTCCCTTCTGCCTGAATACACCTTTCATTTATGGAAACTTCTACTTCTACATCTAAAGCAATCCATGACAATGATTAATGAACCAAGTCATGTGCAAATCCCAGTTTTTTCAACGATGTCGATAGTTTTTACACCATGATCAAAGTTCAAGGAAATTATACATGATCCAGATAGGAAGTTTTAATTATTTATGCCACTCTGTATGATAGCAAGAAAATGCTAATAATGTGATGCTGCTAATAATGTGATGCTAATATACACAACTGTAGTGCTGTTTAACCAATATCCCTTGCCTATTAATAATAGCAAAACTGTTATTTTCATCCAGTTTGTGCAACAATTACAAACAACTCTCTCTTAACAATCAGGCATGTCAGTGTCGTTCATTCGCTCTAAGCTATACGCAGGTGAAAAAGGCAACGGGAAACTTTCAGTGGATTCTTGACGGGCCTACCATTTACGTTATTATAATAAACAAAAGCTGGTTTTGATGTAAATAAGCTCAAATGTCGACGGAGCAAAAATAGTCACACATAGCCGCAGGCAATGGTTGTAGAGCTACATTTGCTTAAACTAGATTTGCTTGAGCTAATGTAGCCTACGGCTACAAATGCCACTGAAATACTACACCCCGTCGTAATCCCTGCAAAGCAACAGTAATGTAAACCCGACCACAACACACCTGCTGCCATTTTAGTTCCATCAGTAAGCAGAACTCTCAATAGTCTACCTCACGATCTTGTGTGTAATAACGCCCGTCCTCTTTTTTTGTTGATAGATTTTGACACGTTATTTGCCAGTAAAGCTGTTCATAAGTAGTAGACAATGAAGGTGTGTGAAGTGAAAAAATAACATGAAGGTGAGCACAACACAAGATGGATGAAAGCCAGGCGCTGTGTTTTTGTGAATATCCTCGCTGACAGAAGGCCGGAGAGATGTACTTTTTACAAAATTGTGAATGGTGTCATAAACATACCCCTACCCAGCACCTTAAACCAGCCCAACGCAGAACCAGAGGAAGCCACATGTTTAAATATCAGTTAATCACAACCAAAAGGGACTGTTTCAAATTTTCCTGTTTTCCACGCACAGTAGTTGAGTGGAACAGGTTGTTACCAAGGCCCCGACAGTCGAGGCCTTTAAGGCCGTTTTGGCTTGCTTGTCGTAATCCGCACGCCACCCACGCCACCCCCACCCCCTTAGCGATGCTCTAGTGGGTAGTTAGAGGGTAACGAAGAAGGATAAGAAGAATAGACCAACAGTGTTAATAAAAAAATGGGATCTGTGACGAGATGCTGAGGGGTTATTTAAAGTGTAAGCATTTCAAGTGTTAGGATGAGGCACGACAGCTTGTTACTTTCTAGATGACAGAAACTTCACTGGTCACGGAGTTCTTGACGCTAGAAGGTGGGCTAATCCTTGCAGGTGTTGACTGTTGAATAAAACATATGCGCTGACGATGGGGGTGCCCCATGACGTCAGTCGATCGAGGCGCAGACTTCCTCCATTGTGGTATCGTTGCAGGAGGGACGCCATATTGAAATTTGAATCAGCCAAATTTGAGCAGTTAAGAAGAAGCAGAGCGGTTTTCTTGAAGACTGACTTCTCAAGATGTCTCTGCACAGCTATACTTTCGTGTATGTCACGGTAGGACAATACTTGTACTTTAGTATTTATATTTACCCATTGGACAGGTGTGGTGTTTTCCCAGGGGGATAAGGGGTTGGAGTAAATTTTGTTAGTAATATGCATTCCACCTTTTACGTTTAAGCAGGAAACCTTCCCTAGAAGACTTAGCTTGCATTAATGTCTATGTTTATAGCTTTGCATAAATTATAGGATCATTTTTCATCTTTAATTTTTCTTAGTAAATTTAATACCTTTATTTCAGAATTTCTTCCTTACTTTGTAGTCATACAGATATTAATATTTGAATGTGGTTTCCTTTTTTCGTCAGATTATTTTCCTTGCATCCAGAGCCAATGCGTTAAACTCGCCCCCCAAGTGGCGGTATAAGGACCCTACTTCAGGAGAATATGTAAAATGTAATTGGTGTACGCCCGGCGAGTACATGAGCCGTCCTTGTACGGGGCAGACCCCCACATTGTGTCAGCCCTGTCCCAGGGAACAGTACACGGAAGAGTACAACCATTGGTACCGCTGTCACAGCTGCCGCCAGTGTAACCTGATGAACAATGGAAATGAACATGAAACCCTATATGGACATGAATACGAAACCCTATATGGACATGAATACGAAACCCTATATGGACATGAACATGAAACCCTACCGTGTACAGCCGTGCAAAACAGGCAGTGTGAATGTGACAATGGGTACTTCAAGACACACATGTCGGCCATTTGCTTACAGCACACAAAATGCCCCAAAGGCCAGGGTGTCACAGAAAAAGGTAGGGTGAACGTCACATTATACGCAGATCAAAATGTTTAGTTTTATAATGTATAAATTATCTTTGTAACGATGTTTTCTTGTATTTTTTTTACCATTACCATTATATCATCCTACATTTTATATACTGACATTGCGTTGCTCAGCTTGCCATATCTAAGTGCACCTCCCTCCTCTTCTTTCGTCACATTTACACTAAAGGTACTCATCAGACGGACACCAGATGCATGCGCTGTAGGTCTGGAACCTTTTCAGACGAGATCTCCAGCACGTCTGTGTGCAGGCCCCACACAGACTGTGCATCCAAAGGGGAATGCGTTGTCCACAGAGGACATCACAGGAGGGACAACGTGTGCGGCACTTGTGCTGGTAATACCACCATTACAGGTAAGTCATCTTTTCACCAGTCATTTACCTAGAATCAGAACAGTTTCTATCATTTTTTTGCTTCTTTTGGCGTCCTCTGTCTTACTGGACAACCATGGCTTTTACCTAGTATGCCGTAGCTGGCTTTATACGTAAACATGTGAGTTTGGCTGTAAACAAGATAACTCGAAATGTCGTTGATGGATATCAATTACGTAGGCGTTTAGCGTTTGTTGAAAAGAGGAGCCGTGTTCGAAAATGGTTGATCTGGCTTTTTCTTACTGTGCTGCAACGAACTGAGTATATAACTGGGTTTGGCTGTGGACAACATAAGTTTTTGATGCATCTTTATGATATTTGGTAGGTATGTACCGTTTGTAAAAAGAAAGGCCATGTTTGACAATAACTGACCTCGCTTTTTCCTACGATGCTGGAGCGGGCTGTTTATGTTAGTGCGTTTGTTTGTGAACAACCTTACTTTAGTGCGTTTGTTTGTGAACAACCTTACTTTCGAAGTAATGTGGGTGGTTGTGATCTATATTTTAGTAGGTGGGTAGGGGTAGCAAAAAGGAAGGTTAAGTACAGAAATTAACCTCCTAGTGAAACGTTGTCGTACTGCAGCGAAGCTTTAACCCTCAAACCACCGTATTTAGTTTAATTTGACCCCATACGTATGTCAATGTGTGCCATTGTGACATTTCTTGTCGAAAACAAAATTCCTCCCTTGAGTTTGATTGTATATATGTCTTATAGCTTCTCCTACGTTTTTTTACTCAGTTTGGCTTATTGTTGATTAAGTTATCGTAGAAAGTTTATGCATGGTCCAGTGGGATGAAAACTGACCCCAGCAAAATGTGCATTTTTCAAACAGGCTTTTGAGATCCAAACCTAAACTACTTATCATATGACCAAAGAATTTTTAGACAATAATAAACATATATAAAACTAAACAACTTTTTTGTCATTATCATGTTTTATGGCGACAGTATCAGTCATCTAGCTCATATGGGCCGCCATCTGTCTACATAGTCATACATATATTCTGACAAATGCTCTACTGTTGTCAGTAAAATTTTACTTCTTTTACCCGACATGGTGCAACTTCAATTTCCAAGCAGGTCTTGCTGTGGCATATGATAGTATCACAAGCTTTGAAAAGAGTTACCCGGCAGAGGAGTTTTATTGGCTTAGCTGTGGCCAATCAGGTAGGCCATTGGACTCGATATGGCGAAACGCGAAGCGCGACCATCACCATATAGAAGCGTAACGCGCGGCGCATAAAAAAAAAAAAAATATCGCCACTTGGGGCAATAGGGGCTGCACGAGCAACCTCCATGGAGGAGCTCCACAGAGCACCTCCATGGAGGTTGCTCGTACAGCCCTCCAGCTCCACGAAACGGGCTCTACGCACTAATGAATGCAAACACTTAGTTCTCGTCACCTTCATGATTTTTTTTTTAATCCATGGAGAAGCTTCTCTCGTAGAAGAAAAACAAACGGGGACGGGCTGAACTAGCACCTTCAACAAATGCGAACTATGAATGTAAATATTTGGTTCACGTTATACGGAGATATTGTAAACAACAAGCACAGAGCCGATAGCTGAACAAGAAGCGCTCTGCGCACTATGAATGTAAACACTTGGTTCACGTCAACATCAACAAATCGGCGTTTAGGGCTCTATACAGAGATACGGCTGATTAAAAGGCTATGGGACGAACGAACGAACAGAGATACTGTAAACAACAAACACACGGAGCCGATAGCTGATCAAGCAGCTCCACGGGCTATATGAATGTAAACACTTGGTTCACGTCACCATCAACAAATCGGTGTTTAGGGCTCTATGCAGGGGTACTGTAAAACAAAACACACGGAGCCGATAGCTGATCAAGCAGCTCCACGGGCTATATGAATGTAAACACTTGGTTCACGTCACCATCAACAAATCGGTGTTTAGGGCTCTATACAGGGATACTGTAAACAACAAACACACGGAGTCGATAGCTGATCAAGCAGCTCCACGGGCTATATGAATGTAAACACTTGGTTCACGTCACCATCAACAAATCGGTGTTTAGGGCTCTATGCAGGGATACTGTAAAACAAAACACACGGAGCCGATAGCTGATCAAGCAGCTCCACGGGCTATATGAATGTAAACACAAGTAATGCTTGATACAATTTGATATCAATCAATTGTAACTTGGGATCTAATTTGCATAATCAATGCCAAAATTTTATCAACCAACTCCAAGCATATAATTATAAAGAAAATGAAATGAGTAACGCATTTATCTACAGACATCATTCTACATAACAAACCTGGTTTATTTGGCAAAGGTATGTGTTCGTGGAACTCTAGTTGTAAATTCTGTATCTATTTTAATAAATGTATGCAAGAACACAGTCTTGTAGTCTCATTTTTGCGTACTTGATTATATCGCACCACACATTTGCAAGTTGTTGCGATTTGTCTTGTGATGATTCCCAGCCCCGTAACCGGGTCCTGTGGCAGCAAAACTAAACACATCGTTACTACAGTACATGTATATAAACGGTCATTTACAAACTAACGATTGCTGATTACAATTATCACTATAAGCCCTATAAGCTAAACATGTAACAGAAGGGCAAACAGTAACCAATAGCGTTACGTGTTTCGTAAAAAGAAAATCGTAACTGGTTGTCAATGCGTGTTTTGTATAACGTTTCGCGTTACCGCATCATGGGGGAGAAAATCGAGTTGTCGCATTTCGCCCGGTGACGGCGCAAAACGCGATGTTTAGCACATGATTTGTATTGCTCTTCGCGCTGCCGCTTCCAGGGGGAGAAAATCGAGAACTCGCTTTTAGCCACCAAGTGGCGATATGCGCCGCGCGTTTCGCCTCTATATGGTGATGGTCGCGCTTCGCGTTTCGCCATATCGAGTCCAAGAGCCTACCTCCAATGAAAATCTTTTGCCAGCTAAACTCCTTCGCCAGCTTATGATACTATCTTATTCCACAGCAAGATCTGCTTGTAGGGTGGTGCAACGTCGCTTTCTTAACAATATGGTATATTTTAAAGGCGCTGTAAGACATAAACTTTGACGAAATGAAAATTTTATGTGTAATAATTATTGTCGCTTCTTCACAGACTCAACCTCTAATGACACCACCGGCTTACATACCTCCGACGGCGAAAATTCCCTGGGGATAGAAAATGTGTTTTGGATCGTTCTGGTAGTTGTCGTGACTTTAGTTTTAGCGATCTGGTCGTTCGTCTTATATAACATTAACTTTCGGGAAGGGAGGCTGATAAGCAAAAAACAATTTCAGCTTTATAACAATCGCATAATGGCAGAACTCACACGTCAAAAAGAAGCTGAAAGAATCGCTTTCGACCTCTGTCAAAGGGTTGAAGAGGAAAATATCCATCTAAAGAACCAGGTAGAATCTGAAAAGGGAGAGGTCGCACGATTGAAAGACCAGATCACCCACTTTACAACCAAGAACATGAGCACATACAGCTTCAGCCGCAAACCATGTGGAATTGCCGTCATCATTAACAACATCCACTTTGAGGACATGGCCGACCGTGGAGGGGCTGAAGGAGATACAGGTAAGGATATGAAATCAAACTATAGATGGAACGATGGATGAATTCATTGATTTTTTTCTATATAATACATGTATACACACAACAAAAACTTAGTTTTCTGTCTGTGTATACATTTCATACAGGTCGTCTTCGAGAAGCCTTCGAAAGCCTTAGTTTCACTGCAATGACATTCAGTGACCTTGACCACTCCAAGATGGTGGCAACTATAAAGGATCAGGCAAAGGCCGACCACTCCAACTACGACTGTTTCGCTTGCTGCATCATGTCGCACGGCACCACGGGAAAGGTCTTCTCGTCCGATGACGTAGGCCTAGATATCTGTGATCTCATGAAACTATTCAATGCTAACAAATGCCCCTCTCTGAAAGGCAAACCAAAGCTGTTCTTCATTCAGGCTAGTCAGGGAAAGAAAATCCAAGGAAAAGAAAGTATTGAAGGTGACCTTGATGCCACACCTGGTGAAGATGTCCCTTTAAACGTCATCTGCCACGATGCCGATTTCTTCCTTGGACTTGCCACTGTTCCTGGCTATGTGACTAAGCGTGGCAAGGACGGGGCTCCTTATGTGCTCCATTTGGCACAAATGCTGAAAGTTTTAGGCCCAATGCACAGTCTGTCCACCATCATGGCCATGGTGTGCGACAAAATGAACGACATCAATGACGACAAGTTTGGCTGGATTTCGTCAAACCATAGCACTTTACGAAAAGAAGTCATCTTTAACGTAGAATGATCCGCTAAAATGTGGGCACCAAAAACAAGACATGGCTTTGGTTTAACAAATTTTACTTCGTTATTGTGTTGCAGGATACTTCAGGTACTAATCAATAACTGTTTGTCAGAACAATATGCCCCTATTCTACATAGTCCTCATAGTAAAATAATCGGGGCATATTGTCTGCGTTTGTCTCAAGGTAAGGTAAGGTGTGTCTCAACACTTGTAAATAAATTTTTTAAAAATCCAAAGAAGGCATTCAAAATTTAAATTCGTAATTTTTGTACATAAAAAGATTGCATATATCATTTTAAAGCCAAATTTGTAGGGAAAATATTTGTAACGCAGCTGATTTTAAATTTGTTTGTGTAGAAAGGAAATAACACCAATGTTTTATGAACACCAATGTGTTACGGTGTCATAAACAATACGGAATTGGACCTTCTCTATTGGCCTGGCTGTAGGATAACGTGTAGAAGGACACTATTTTCAGTATAAAGTGACCTACAAGGAATGTCTGGGTTCTGCTTAACTACAATATCATAATACCAGAGTGTAGAAATACACACTTGGTGAGTTTGAATATCATGCAAATTATATTTAAGTTGATTTCGTGTGTAGTAAAAATGTACATGTTTCCCAGACTGATTATTTATGGCGATATGGTTATTATTCTACGATATTACTGTCTTTGCAAATAGTTAAACTTTGGCAATAGGCTTTTAAGCACTGCGCAAAAAAGACTTATCTGTTGACAATAGTTTGTGACTATCGACGGTTGTACTGGCATCTTGAACTATATTGTCGTTAACAGCTAGAAATGTTTTCTTTTTCTGTTTGTCTTGATGTTATATCTTAAAAGCATCGTCCTTCCCGGTTTAATCGTCCAATCATTTCGGCTAAATGTGGTAGGGGATTTTGCCGAATTGCCTTCGTAACCTCTGCTTCGCCTATTGAGTGATGTAGTTGATCTACCTTATAATGTTTATGACTTAAAAAGAAGAGATGCTGCTGCAATGAGCATAGCCCAATGACCAGCAGTGGCCCATGCGGAATTAATGCACTGAGCAAACAGCTCAGCCAGATAATGTATCAAGATTGATCAGACGACCTGAACTTTGAACTTTAACACGAGGTCACATGAGGGCACGACCTTAAAGTACACACAACGGGCATGATTTTAAAAGGCTAAGAAAGGAAACATGACTCAATCACGATTTTATTTCATGACCAACACAAAATTGCTGCTTTTTGGGGGTACGATAGTAATATGGTAGATGCGTGTGTTTAATAGTCACGGGCATAACCCTCGGGGCATACTAGTAATTATTAGGTGAATATGCCTTTTTTTTACTGATGGCAACAATAAGTTTCGTTGGCGAAAGAGACGAAAAAATTATAGTAAAAAAACCATGCCTAAAACAAACAATAACTTCTCCACATCGTAATCTTATACATATTCCCTATTCATCCCTATAGGACAGACGTCAAAGTTACGGCGGCTCATATGAAATCATGTTGAATATGATGTAATAAGGCTTCATAAAAGTACTTATCCATATTTCAAATTTATAGATACTTCTCTGTTTAGAAAGTCACTTGGGTCAAGTTGATAAGTCTCAAATAAAACGGATGGTTGTTAGGCTCAATCTTCGAAAATGTATTGTTCTCAGGAAAGAAACCTCATATTTGACCCTTGGTACCTATTGATTCAAACCATAGCACCCAACACTTTAAACCTGTCTCTAGACCAACTAAACTGCAGAACTGAACACATTTTGACCAAAACAGGAAAGATTTTTAGGTCCTAGTTGTCCCTTAAGATTTAAAAAAAATGGCTCCTAATTGGGAAAAATATTTAGAGGGCAAGAAGGATTTTGAGGGATTTAACCCTATTCAGACCGGGGGGGGGGTTTGAGGTCCGCGCCAACTTCGATGTCCAATAACGCAAGAACGCCTTACGCTAAAGCCACCAAATTTGGTGAGTTTTCCTAAAATATTGTTGGAAACAATTCTGCGAAGTTTGAAAAATTCTCCATTTTTTCGTGTTGCCATGGCAACCGTTTGCTGACAGGCAGTTTTGCCCAAAATCACTATTTTTAGTTCTAACAATGTATTTTTCACTTTTATTTGCTATATTACTGCTATTTTGTTACATAAATAAGATCTTATATTATTTAGCATATCTTTCATAATTATATATGCATAAATTATGCTAATTTGATGACGTCATCAGCCCAAAATCCAAGATGGCCGTCCGTATGGCCAGATCAAGAATAACAAGCTAATTATCCCTTGAAATTTGTAACTACCTGGTATTTTTTCATCAAAAACCATCTAAATGAATGAATTCAGTCTTTTTCCATTGCCCTTTGTGATTATTTGTTGCAAAAAAGTAGTTTAAAAAATTCAACGTAGTGGATATAATATGACGTCATCGATGTTTCTATTGGCAATACAGGTCGTAATAAACATTATTGTTCTATTATCTGCACTAGTTGTTACATTTTTGTAGTATAACTCGAAGTTGTCTGAGAATACCCTTTTTTCATGGCTCCGGCCAATATAATCAAATTGATGACATCATAATTACGTCATCTTACGTCAAAGTAACGTCAAACGTCAAATAATCATCAGATATTATGTCGATATCACGTCCTGAAAATTTGGTGGCCCTACGGCACGTCGTTCAAGAGTTAGAGGACTTAGAAGTGGAGGGCCTCAAAAGCCCCCCCCCCCCCCCGTGACAGGGATGACCAAAAAAGCCCGGTCTGAATAGGGTTAAAAAAGAGCAGAAATGAAGAACCCTTGTTCGGTATACAATATCGTGGTATGTGCCATCTGTTTTACCTTTCCGACCACTTAGATCTTACAATGACGACATTTCTGTGACACAATTTTTCTATTCATTTACACATTTACATGCCTGTATCAGTTTTGGGATGTAATAAAACCAACATGACCTTATTCTTATTTGTTTGACATAGGCGCAACGATTGGAATGTTGTATTAACGACCTATTAACGAGTGTTGATCTCGGTTTTGTAATTGCTAGTCACTGTACGGATGTTTATGTTGAATAAAAAGTTTGAATGAAAACAAAACCATAATTATTGTTTTGACTTTAAATTGGATTTTAATTTGCCATCAATTGCAGCTATTATAATATTGGAATATGTTCTATGTTGCAGAAAGCCCTGAAAAATCGGAGAGGAAAAACAAACCATTTGTATGTCACTAACGACGCCTAGTGGATCGTGTCTGTGGATGTAAAATGTTATATGTCTCAATTTATAGTTCTGATAATCTGTTTTCGATGAACCAAAACAACAGAAGGCAGGCAGTTCTCCCATGCTTACAGTATCTATTGCCTGGAGTGCATTCTTTCAGTGTCACCTCAGAATAACATGGCGTCAACAATTGGTTTAGACCACCAATAGCAGACTAAGCCGTTATTAGTTTCAATTCTTACACCAGACATCCAATACCAGACATGCATATGTCTATATGATTGTGTGTGGCAAATATAGTTAGGTGTAAGTGATAATCACAAAAAATACCTAAAGGCACATCATAACTTTATGTACATACACCAGTTACGAATGTAGTAAACTACTAAGATATAGAGTTACTTCGGTTTGGTTTGACAGAAACTTCTTCGTTAGGGTCAGATGAAGACGGATTTATCTACTTTTTCTATAATATTAGGGTTACCTTCTTGATTTTCAGAGTAGCATTTTTCTCTCTTCGTCAGTAAACCTTTTATTTGGTAAAGTGGTATTGGAAAAGTTTGGGTGAACCGTTGTTGTCAAAAAAGTATATTGCCAAGGAACCGTGCTAGAATAACAGAAAAAAAATGTTTACAAAGTTTTCATGTATAGTCAGACTTGCAACAATTTAATCTAGACAATATAATCAGTTCTGCTGCCAATAGGGCACTTTTAGTGACAAAGGGAACTGATTATTGAAGCTTTACTGACACAACAATTAATACAATAACTGTCTGATAGTCGACTTTCGATTACAAAGAGGGATGGAAGTTTCTAATAACTATACAAAGTAGAATAACAACAATATTCTTAAGATCTGGTGGGGCTAAACGTGTTATTATCAAATTATATGATGCAAGCCTTGTAATGTAAGTAGAATGAAGGATGGATGTTAGTTTGTAGTGTAGGCCGTATACCGTAGAGAGAAATGAATTGTATAAGATTATACAAAACCTATTTCTTTCTTTTTTACATGCACCTAAGTGCCGTAAGAAAAATCTTTGTCTCCTCTAATAAAAAGAAGAAAAAAAAACTTTTATGAATCTTAACATATCTTTCTTTAAATCTGTTGTATTTAGACACAGGAATTCTTGAATGATTTACCAAGAATGACGTCTAAAAAGACATTCTATGAAAAAGCTTGATATACTAAGGTTACAGAAAGTAATTTTTGGATGACATCAGCGCGCTCATCACATTTCGCCTAATTTTGAGAAGAAAAAAAACGTTACCCTTGATCATGAGATGGTTAATATGACGATGAAAAGCTTACTACATTTGTAGACGACCTTTTTTGCCCTCTCATATTAACTTTGAGGTTTGCAGATGAAGTCATCCATAAATCTACTTGCTATGGCCTGATTCTATGTTTTATAGGAAGAGAGAATGGAATTATATGAAGAAGATTGTTGTACGTGTTTATTATAGTTCTGCAGATGGAAACACGCTGCAAGATGTGGCTGTACGCACATTAGGACCTGTTGTCCAATGAAGATTTAATAGTGTACTTTTGCAATGGTGAACTTTTTTCTTTCTTCGATACAACTGTATCAGCACATCAATTGTATTTATTAACACATTTTCTTTAGGTCGTGTTGATATGATTGTATTTGGAACCTCAAAACCCAACCAAACACATATTGCCTGAATTACGAAATGTAAGTGGCAAGAAAGGTTTAGCAATGTTTTAACGCAAAGTATGGTAAAGTTGTCTTGTTTCTTTCTTTCACACCTTGTACTCTTTGACAAGATAAAATTACTTTACCTTGTATCCTAAACTGCTTTTCCATGTAAATAATTACAATACGACAGGCATTGAACAGTTATAAAAGAGCAAGACTGGTCTTGGAAAAAGCAAAAGATACGCATCATAGTGAGCCATTGTGCAAAACTTAGAAAGCAGACGTTGCAGAAATTGTAATAATTTGATGGGAAGATTTTTTCAAGCCCTTTTCTGCTTTATAACTTAAGAATAAAGACAACGGTTACAATACAGTTGGTGTTTTTATGGTTATTTATGGTGAAACAGTTAGGAAGGAGATGGAACCGTTAAAAGCAACAGGCTGCTACATCAGTACCAACAATAAACCTACGTCAGGTGCATTAGTAAAAAAAAAACGCACAGATGTTCATTCCTGACTCACATAACTGCTTCATTGTTTAACTGATTTTGAACGATAATTAGAATTTAATCATGTCATGATTATGTAGGGATAGTGTTCAGTACCAGGGACAGGTCTTGTTTATTTGTGGATAGTGTTCAGTACCAAGGGCAGGTCATGTTTGTGTGTGGATAGTATTCAACACCAGAGACAGGTCATCTTTGTGTGTGGATAGTGTTCAACACCAGGAACAGGTCATGTTTGTGTGTGGATGGTGTTCAACACCAGAGACAGGTCTTGTATGTGTGAGGATAGTGTTCAACACCAGGGACAGGTCATGTTTGTGTGTGTTTAGTGTTCAACACCAGGGACAGGTCTCATCTGTGTTTGGATAGTGTTCAACACCAGGGACAGGGTCATGTTTGTGTGTGTATAATGTTCAGTATCAGGGACAGGTCATGTTTGTGTGTGTATAATGTTCAGTATCAGGGACAGGTCATGTTTGTGTGTGTATAATGTTCAGTATCAGGGACAGGTCATGTTTGTGTGTGTTTAGTGTTCATCTGTGTGTGGATAGTGTTCAACACCAGGGACAGGTCATGTTTGTGTGTGTATAATGTTCAGTATCAGGGACAGGTTATGTTTGTGTGTGGATAGTGTTCAGCACCAGAGGCAGGTCATGTTTGTGTGTGGATAGTGTTCAACACCAGGGACAGGTCTCGTCTGTGTGTGGATAGTGTTCAGTACCAAGGACAGGTCATGTTTGTGTGTGGATAGTGTTCAGCACCAGAGGCAGGTCATGTTTGTGTGTGGATGGTGTTCAACACCAGGGACAGGTCTCGTCTGTGTGTGGATAGTGTTCAGCACCAGGGACAGGGCATGTTTGTGTGTGGATAGTGTTTAACACCAGGGACAGGTCATGTTTGTGTGTGGATAGTGTTCAACACCAAGGACAGGTCATGTTTATGTGTGTATAGCTTTCAGCACCAGGGACAGGCGTGTTTCACCCAAAAACATACCTGTCCTTGGCGCTGTCTGATTCAAAGCCTACGTACAAAGATTCTGTCGGCTGACACTGCAACGAGTAAACCACCAGGACATTTGCTTTAAGTGTTTATGTGTTTCGACTGTATATAGTGTATAATGAATGTCAGATCAAGAAGCGACTGTATATAGTATATAATGAACGTCGGAGCGAACTGCTTTCCGAATGATGACCAAGCTAAGACTTTCCGTAGTATTATACGAAACTCCAGTGGCTTCCAAATCTCTAAATCAAGGACAAAAGCACAAAAGGCAGCGAAGAATGATGAGAAAAATATGTTCATATTTTTCTTTTAGTTTCAGATAAAAGGAAGACTCAGTTCGGATAATTGGACGTCCAGCACAACGTAGAAGGAATGATCCAACTGAATGTAGACAATCATCGGCTGACGTTAAACTCACGTAGGCGTGAAGGTTTCCGTCCTTTCAACGTTCTGTTTGGATGAAACAGGTGCTTCTATCGGGGCGTGTTTACCAAAACACAAAAAGGAAACCTAGCCCCATGTAAGTAATCCTAAGATTCTAATAGATCGCCATTTTAAGCCAAAGACGGAGAAGAAATGTGGTTATTGGCATTGGTTAAACAAACGGATCAGGGGATCATACAATGTATGCAATTGGTATTGGGAGCAAAATAAAGCGATATTGTGGGAGGTCGTGGGCGGTTTGTTTGTTTGTTTATTCAGTTTGCACATACAAATGATAATAGATACAGAAGAGAATAAAATATAAAACAGGTGCAGGAGGAGGGAAAAACCTTAACGGTTTATTCTGTACCCTCCTCCTCTATGCTTATACAAAATTTATGATCAATGAAATCATAATTAACAAAGAAAGAACTAGCACATGTTATAATAATACAAAAGATGTACAATCAGTGAAATCAATAAATAACAAGCATAAGGAACTAACACAATCATATGTCATAATAATATAACAAAAGATGTATGATCAGTGAATAGATAAATAACAAGGAGAATAACTAACTAAGTCATATGTTATAGAAATACAAAAAAGGAAATGTGTGATCAATGAAATCAAATGATGATAGCAATATGAATAAAGATAGGATAAATACTTCTATAAGGGGCTAGGGTGGTTTATGAGATATGTTTTCAGGGCACTTTTAAATGTAAGGAGGGAAGAAGTGTTCCCGGGCGTGTCGGCACATTGAAGAGACACACGCCCACTAAAAGTCGTCAACTACGGCATTTATACGATTTGGCAGAAAACTTGCTGTGACATAGTCAATGATTTTTTTCTATCCGTCCATTGTCTAATTACCGTAATTGCGTTAACCTAAGGGTCGCGGGAAAAAGACTTTACGTTAAGGAGCAAATATTTTACAGTGGTTCTAAGTTCTTGGCAGCCAGTTGGAAACTACACAGCGATTCGGGTCCTACAGACGGACATAGCAGTCGCTTTTGGCAGTGCGGTGCTTTCGTGATCATCAACAGTCAGTGTCACTGATATAACCGTATCTACCCTTTGGATACGTAGTACAGTACAGTGTACTTTAATACCATAGTGTTGGCAGTAAAACCTGTCCCAGTATTAGAGTTAGACAGGACGCTGCTCTGGGCTGACCAGTAATCATTTATGTAAACAGCACGATTCTAACGTGTACAGTAACTTAGTTTCGATGACAGTTCATGACAGTACGATGTTTCGTGAAGACCTGCACATGACGTACGTACGTAGTACAGGTACTAGTACGTAGTACAGTTACAGGGCTACTGTACCACGAAATGAACCCCGCGTTGTAACGCTGTTCATCCCATGACCATGTTTCTGAGAGGGCCTCTCTTGTACGTAGAGTAGATCGCATGGAGAAATGAAGGATAGCAAACTCAAAACATGTTCGTTGTCATTTATTTTTGCCTCCCTCGCCACCTCTAGGCCCCTCGACCCGTGGTGGTGCGGTATAACTGGGTAACTTCGCATTATAGCACAAGTCGGATAATTGCACGAAATTCGCTGGCAAATTAGGTGTGCAATTAACTGGCTTCCACTGTACCGGCATAAGCCCAGCCTGGAAAGACACGACCGACTGTCAGTCCGAGTGTTGTTATACTGTCAGACCAGACTCATTAGAAGTATGTTGATATCATGAATCACAATGTAAATTCCATGCTGCAAATATGATTGCTTGGGATGATTAATAGCTCTAACATTATCATTTTCAACACGTTTTTTTCATGTAAACAACTTTATCAATTCTGCTATGCAAAACGTTTTCTCTGCTGTATACACCAGTGTAAAGGGAGAGAATTATGCAGTGCCAAGAATTTAAATTGCACGTCAATGGATCACGAAAAAAATTCTGATAATCTTTTTCTATTTGAGATTTGTTTCCTTAATATATCATTTCTCACATTATGAAATTAATTTCTGTACTTCTAATCATAAAGGATTATGATGTATGCTATATTGTAGAAAACAAATCTTTTACTTTAGAATGAACTTTCCGGTGATTTCTTTTTATTTTTATTATTCCTTAAAAAAAGATTTCTCCATTCAAAATGACAATGAGATAAAAGCATATTAAGAAAACTTTTGGCGTCATTAAGAAGAACGGCTAATTATATAAACTGCTCGACATGTTGCTATTCAAAGCGACCTAGACTAGGGCTGAGTATCGGTACAGCGTACCGGTACAAAACCGGTTTTTCTTATTGGACCGGTCCAGAAAAACAGGACCTGAAAAAAAAATCGGTGGACCGGATGTTGGACCGATTAGAAAATTAACAGATTATTTTATCAGGCATTCACACGTTTTGGCGCTTGCAGGTGGCTGAAAATAACAAGAGTGAAGTACAGTAGAGTTTATAGTAATTTCTATCAAGTTTTACAGCCAACCGTACAGGTGCAGTTAGCGTTGTAGGATTTTAAAACGCCAATGTAAGTCTTTGTAGTGAAATGGACCATTGGTATGAGTCATACTGGAATACTGAACCAGGTCCAGGTTCAGGTCCGGAACTGGACCTGATCCTTTGGACCTGAACCGGACCTGAATTTTCTGTACCGGTACCCAGCCCTAACCTAGACTTATCATCTTCACGGTTTCACTTTTATCTATATTATATTATATCTATAGTATCTAAAATGAATATCAAACTAGAGTTCAAGGAACACACACCTTTGCCAAATAAACCAGGTTTGTTATGTAGAATGATGTCTGTAGACATAAAAATGTTACTCATTACATTTTATTTTATATGTTACATGATAAAGGCACACTTAGACACTCTTATCAACAAGAGTTCGACAACCGCATACCTCCATAAAATATCAAGAGCTTTTGTATATATTATGCAAATAACATGCTAGGGGTCCCGAAATCTAATCATTACTCATTTTTATTATGAACATCCTTGAATAAGCTACCAAATTGCCTAAAAAGATGAAAACTCGACGTTGATTTCTGCAGTTATCCTCATTAGAATGTCGTGACAAAAGCGCCCCCGTAGATCTATAATTAAATGTTTGTCATAGCGCTAAAAGTCATCTACCACCCAAATGTCAAGACCATATCATGTCGGGGACAAGAGATACATTGATGAAACAGCTAAAAGAGAATATTCTAATTATTATAGAAATTAGCCTTTACTTTGCATAATTAGTATCTCATTATGTAAGTCTTCACTTCAGGCTATCTACATACCAAAAATCATGCATATCCATCAACAGGTTCATAGTTCCCCATTTATTATGCAAATTAGGTCACATTTCCATACTTAATATATGTTGACATTTCTCTCTTTTTCAGCTACATATGTGACAAGTTTGAAAGTTATATCATGGACTGCAGTGGATTTATAAACTTTCCTCATTAATTATGGAAATAAGCTGTTGATTTGCATAATTACAATTCCATCATGTAAGTCTTCACCAAGGCTATCTACATACCAAAAGTCATGATGATCGGTCAACACGTTCATATTTTCCCATTAAGTATGCAAATGAGGCCATGATTTGCATAATTGATATGTATTGACATTTCTCTCTTTGTCAGCTATATATGTGGCAAGTGTGGAAGTCCTATCATGGAATGCAGTGGATTTAAAAACTTTCCACATTAATTATTCAAATTAGGTGTCGATTTGCATAATTAGTGTTTTATCTTGTAAGTCATCACTTTGGCCATCCACATACCAAAAATTACGACGATCCGTCAACAAGTTCTTGAGTTATTCTCGTCCAAAAATTTAAAGGAAACCGTCGCCTGCAGTTCCAAAAAGCCATAGGGGACCCAAACTCACAGCACTTGCTCTCTGCCCCAAGGGCTATCCACCACCCAAAAAAATCACGAACACAGCATGTCCAGAACACGAGATATCAAAAATGGAAGTTCCGCTGTAGTACCTTAGCAAGCCGCTAGGGATCCCATTATCTAACTTGACCTCTGTTTTCCCAACACCTATTCACCTACCAAATATCTTCAGGATCCATCCGAGGCTTCTCGAGTTATGCTGTTCACACACAGACAGACAGACGTAAAAGCCTAAAATATAACCTTGCCATTCTTGCAAAGGTAACAATCATCAGGCCAACTTGAAAGTTAACCCTATCTAGACCAAGCTTTTTCTGGATTACTGGGACCATGGGGGGGGGGGCTCTTTTGATCTTTTGAAATTCTTGGGTTACGATCTCCAAATTTGATGGGGATGATACTCAAGTGGATTACTCCGGAGCCTGCGTCCTGTGATCGCCCCGCTTGACTCTCTTGCCAAGAAGTCCCTGCTCGCCAACGGACTGCTTCGGCGTTGCAGACCCCGGGGAAGGAAGGCAGGTAGAAGTGTATCACGTAATATTCCTACCATCGGGGGACATCGCCCTCCCCCTTCTTTGCTTGACCGATTCAGATGCAAATCAGTCAGTGCGTCATCGGTGTTCAAGAGGGATAGAGTATTACGTAACGTACCCGTCGACTGTGCCTCCCAAACCAAGTCTTCTGTCCGTGCTTCTATCCCTCGAATGTTCCTATGCAACCCGAGATCTATAATAAACAAAATAGACGAATTCCAAGCGACGCTGGCCTACAACAAAGTAGAGATCGCTATTGTGTCTGAGACTTGGGAATCAAACTCCCACCCCGAGTCTGCCATTGCGGTGAGTGATTTTAATGTCTTCTCAACACACAGAACAGACAAGAGAGGAGGTGGTGTGGCAGTATATGTCAAACAACAGATAATGTCAAGGCATATGACAGAATACGAGGTACCGGACGCCTTGAATGCGTGTGGGTCTGGACGAGACCACGGCGGCTACCGCGTCCCCTGTCGGCAATCATTGTCTGTGGAGTATACTTCCCCCCTAGCTCACCTAATGGAGACCTCCTTATTGATCATCTGTTGACTGTTTCTGACAAGATCCGCAGTAAACACCCCGAATGTGGAATCGCCATTCTTGGTGATTTCAATAGACTCGACATATCGGGACTGTGCAGAGGTACTGTTATGTCTCAAGTCGTACGAAACAACACCAGAGGGAACGCCATGCTGGATCTGATTGTAACGAATATGAAAAACAAGTATCAGCCCCCTACAGTCTTGCCTCCCGTGGGTCTGAGTGACCACTTGTCAGTTCTCTGGAGCCCCAAGGAGGACCATGTTCCCACCAAACCTACAGTAAAACACATCAGACACCTGAGTGAACAAGATCTTTTTGAGTTTGGCCGGTGGGCCACGACCCACGACTGGTCGGAGGTGTACAACGCTTCTGGCACGACCGCCAAGGCAAATGCCTTTCATGCAACACTCGAGGATGCCATTGCTACCTTTTTCCCAATCAAAACCATCAAGACGCTCAGTTCTGACAAACCATGGATCACACCCCACGTCAAACGTCTAATCGCCCTGAGGCAGAAAGCATTCCACAAGCAGAGCCCTGAAGTTTGGAAACTGTACAGAAACATGACACACAGGGCTATAACCCGTGCCAAGAAGAACCACTTCACGGACAGAGTCGCCTCCCTCAAAACTGCCAACCCGCGTAAATGGCACCAGGAAGTGATGAACATGGCCAACGCTAGAAAGGGCGAGACCGAGATCAAGGTCCCGGGCCTTGACACTGAGGATAACGCCGCTATAGCTAATGCCATCAATTCTAAGTTTGCCGGAATATCACAGTCCCTCCCTCCGCTTGACTTCACCACACTACCAAGCTTTCTACCTGCCTCTAAACAGTTACCTCCCCTCCAGGTGTGGGATGTGTACAAGCGCCTCCTAGCAATCAAGTCAAGCAGGGCACCCGGTCCTGATAGTATACCTCTGAAACTACTACGGGAGTTCGCTTGTGAATTTGCCGATCCCTTTTGCCATATCCTCAACACCTCCTTCGCTGAAGGACTCGTGCCCAGTCAGTGGAAAGAAGCTGTGGTAGTCCCCATTCCTAAATCTCAGCCACCCACACTTGACCAATTAAGACCAATTTCCCTTACATCTCAGTTTTCCAAGATTGCTGAATACTTCGCTCTGAATTGGATCTTGAACGACATTGACTTTGACAGTCGTCAGTTTGGAAGCTTGAAAGGGCGCTCGACTGTACATGCTATTGTCAGCCTAGTCGACGGTATATGCAAAGCTACAGACAAACCATCTACGACTTGCTCAATCTTGGCCACTGACTTCTCAAAGGCCTTCGATAGGCTGCACCATAACACAGTGATCACAAAACTGATAGATAAGGGCCTAAGACCGGAACTTGTGCCCTGGATATGTGACTTTATCACCAACAGACGGCAAGTTGTACGCTACCGACGGTCTCTGTCCGGATGGGAGTATCTGTCGTGCGGAGTTGCACAAGGCACTCTGTTGGGACCAATACTTTT
Source organism: Branchiostoma floridae (assembly GCF_000003815.2). Classification (NCBI taxonomy): domain Eukaryota; kingdom Metazoa; phylum Chordata; class Leptocardii; order Amphioxiformes; family Branchiostomatidae; genus Branchiostoma; species Branchiostoma floridae. The sequence continues at coordinate 3,218,808 of NC_049993.1, read as the reverse complement.
CCTCGTCTTAATTGATGATGCCTGCAATGACGCCAACAGTTCTGTGTGGAAATATGTTGACGACATGAACATGTTAGAAACTAGAACCCTACACCAGGCATCTACTCTACAAAGCGATCTGGATGAGTTAAACTCCTGGTCTAAAACTAACCATATGCTCTTGAATAGTGGTAAGTGTATGGTCATGCATGTCTACTTTAGCCGGAATCCCCCATTGCTGCCATCGCTACAAATAGGTGATGTGTCTCTGCCCGCAGTGCCCAGCTTGAAACTACTCGGGGTGTTTGTCCAAAACAACCTACGCTGGGACAAACAAGTGTACTACATGGAGGGGAGAGCAGCTAAGAAGCTGTACTTCCTTAAACGACTCAAAAGGTTCAACTTCTCCGACAGTGACCTCACCACCATCTACACAGGATACATTAGACCTATCCTGGAGTATGCAGCCCCTGCCTGGTCCCCCGGTCTCACTAAAACCCAGGAACGAAGCCTTGAGCGGATCCAAAGACGGACGTGCCGCATTATTCTTGGTGACTCCTACGTCGGATACGACCGTGCACTCCAACGGCTAGGACTGTCACGGCTATCTGAGAGAAGGGAACTGTTATGTGTTAAGTTTGCTAAGTCACTCTTGAAATCTGAGTACAGAGACTGGCTACCTCCGCAAAGATTTCACATAACTGGCCGCACTACCAGAAACAGTGAGAAGTTAGATTGCCCAGCAGCACGAACCAATAGATATAGAAACTCGCCAATACCGTACATGTGCCAACTGATTAACAAGTATGGCCTGATCCCTGAGTGACTTTTGAACGAATCGAGTGACTTTTGAACACATTTTTTGAACAAGTTATATCGACTATTATCACGGCACGAAAAACGGTATTTAAGCGTGCTGAAACCATGCGTAATGTTGACGTATTTTCCTTCTTTACGGATCTATACACCACTTATACGAGTACGTAAATATTGCCTTTAAGTGGTCTTTCTGTAGGTCCGTGTTAGTCCTTATTTTCCGGTTTTCCCGTTGTCTTTCAGCAGCTTAAAGATGTCGTAAATGATTTTTAAAACCCCCTTAAAACTTGTTTAAAGTTCACGTTTATTTGATCTAAAGCCTCTTTACGTCTCATATACAATTGCATTAAGTGGATTATAACGTGTGTTTTAGTGCCTATTCAGCAGCTTAAAGTTGCCATAAATACTTATCAAAACGCCCTTAAGACATGTTTAAACTTCACGTTTATTTGATCTAAAGCCTCTTTACGTCTCATATACGTGTGCATTAAGAGGATTATAACGTGTGTTTAGGTGCCTTTTCAGCAGTTTAAAGTTGCCATAAATATCTATTAAAACGCCCTTAAGACATATTTAAACTTCACGTATATTTGATCTAAAGCCTGTTTACGTCTCATATACGTGTGCATTAAGTGGATTATAACGTGTGTTTTAGTGCCTATTCAGCAGCTTAAAGTTGCCATAAATACTTATTAAAACGCCCTTAAGACATGTTTAAACTTCACGTTTATTTGATATAAAGCCTCTTTACGTCTCATATACGTGTGCATTAAGAGGATTATAACGTGTGTTTAGGTGCCTTTTCAGCAGTTTAAAGTTGCCATAAATATCTATTAAAACGCCCTTAAGACATGTTTAAACTTCACGTATATTTGATCTAAAGCCTATTTACGTCTCATATACGTGTGCATTAAGTGGATTATAATGTGTGTTTAGGTGCCTTTTAAGCAGCTTAAATTTGGCATAAATACCTATTATAACGCCCTTAAGACATGTTTAAACTTCACGTTTATTTGATCTAAAGCCTGTTTACGTCTCATATACGTGTGCATTAAGTGGATTATAACGTGTGTTTAGGTGCCTTTTCAGCAGCTTAAAGTTGACATAAATACTTATTAAAACGCCCTTAAGACATGTTTAAACTTCACGTTTATTTGATCTAAAGCCTATTTACGTCTCATATACGTGTGCATTAAGTGGATTATAACGTGTTTAGGTGCCTTTTCAGTAGCTTAAATTCGCCATAAATACCTATTAAAACGCCCTTAAGACATGTTTAAACTTCACGTTTATTTGATCAAAAGCCTCTTTACGTCTCATATACGTGTGAATTAAGAGGATTTAATGTGTCTATATATATGTGTATTTTTAGCAGCTTAAAGTTGTCATAAATACGTACTAAAACACCCTTAAGACATGTTTAAAGTTCCCTCTGTACGTCTCATATACGTGTGCATTAAGTTGATTATAAGGTGTGGATAAGTGCCATTTTAGGAGAATAATCATTAGCACATTTCAAAGCAAGAAAATACAATGGATGAAACTTTGAAATTTTATTGAATTACGAGAAAATATTACATGGAAGGGTAAAAAAAAACTACTGCCTACTAGGTATTTGTGGCCTTTTAATCTGATGTAGTCGGCAGTTGAAACAATCACAACGGTTGCGCAATTCCGTGCAGCAGTCCACAGTCCCATTTCCAGTGTCGGGTGAAGCGTCTCGGCGTAAGTTAAAAAGAGCACACATGTACAGTTCCATCTGGTCACCACAGGAATAAGAATCCGGTAAGATCTAGAGTAGTGGCCGATATGACTCGTGTTGTTGGATGGTCCTGGATTCTGTGAACGCGAAACATGTTCAGCTTGCAGTCTCGGCTTCTATTAATCCGGATGGTACAAGGGCCGTGATTTCCATTCTGTGTCGATTTCCAACAACAGCTTTTACGGAATGATAGCCACCTCGTATCTTTGAGTCAAATTCCGTCACCGGGGGTCCTAGGCGGTAAAAGCGGAGTCGCGGCCACAACTTGCGGGCTAGAACAGGCCCAAACTTTCTTCAATACTTCTCTTCAAAAATGAACGCCCGGAAAATAACCGCTCCTTGTCGTACGTATGACCCGTAAATTTGAACCCCCCACTCTTTTCTGCCATTGGATACATCCTATCACATGGCACAGCTGTGTCACAGACGGACCAAGGAAGTTCAACCTCCTTGGACGGACGGAGGGTTGCGCCCCATGGCGAGTACGAAGTAACGCTGAATAAATTTACATCTTGCCTGCCCACGCATATCACCATATTTAAATTAAACCCAAACAAACACGAGCAACACTAGAAGACACCGCCTGTGTGCACAAACTGTTCTTTCTCGACGCTTGCTTGTAGATAAAGAAATAAACATATTTCGTACATTTACCTGTAGTAAGAACTGCTTGCCGTTTTATAGAGAAAACACAACTCACTACACAAAACGCGATAAGTATACCTACTACATCCTTATTCTTCAAGCAGAGGTTGAGTCGCGGAGATATTCATAGCAGTAGTCGGGATTTCTACCGTCTCTTAGTTCGAGGGTCAACTTGCCACAAAGAAAACAGGCGGCCTCACTCTGATTTAGACCCTGGAATTTCAGAACATATATGCGGTATAAAATAAAAAGGAAAGGGTCTCCTCCTGTTCGCATAAACTGCGCTTCAAACATGCCGTATGTTCAGCAGAAAAAGGCAACGTTTCATAAAACCTTTGAGACGGTATTAGCTAATAGATAAAACAAGTTTGCTTAAGCTACGCGGATTCAAAGATTAAACATTTCGTATGTTCAACAGAAATACGCAACATTTCATATACGTCTTGGCAACATATAAGCTAAACGGGGGAGGTCTCCCCTAGTTCGCTTAAACTGCGCGGATTCAAAGATTAAACATGTCGTATGTTCAACAGAAATACGCAACATTTCATATACGTTTTGGCAGCATATAAGCTAAACGGGGGAGGTCTCCCCTAGTTCGCTTAAACTGCGCGGATTCAAAGATTAAACTTGTTGTATGGTTTACAGAAATACGCAACATTTCATATACGTCTTGACAACATATAAGCTAAACGGGGGAGGTCTCCTCAAGTTCGCTTAAACTGCGCGTATTAGATATTATGTTTTACAGAAATACGCAACATTTCATATACGTTTTGGCAGCATATAAGCTAAACGGGGGAGGTCTCCCCTAGTTCGCTTAAACTGCGCGGATTCAAAGATTAAACATGTCGTATGTTCAAAAGAAATACGCAACATTTCATATACGTTTTGGCAACATATAAGCTAAATGGGGGAGGTCTCCCCTAGTTCGCTTAAACTGCGTGGATTCAAAGATTAAACTTGTTGTATGTTTTACAGAAATACGCAACATCTCATATACGTCTTGGCAACATATAAGCTAAACGGGGGAGGTCTCCCCTAGTTCGCTTAAACTGCGCGGATTCAAAGATTAAACATGTCGTATGTTCAACAGAAATACGCAACATTTCATATACGTTTTGGCAGCATATAAGCTAAACGGGGGAGGTCTCCCCTAGTTCGCTTAAACTGCGCGGATTCAAAGATTAAACTTGTTGTATGTTTTACAGAAATACGCAACATTTCATATACGTTTTGACAACATATAAGCTAAACGGGGGAGGTCTCCCCTAGTTCGCTTAAACTGCGCGGATTCAAAGATTAAACATGTCGTATGTTCAACAGAAATACGCAACATTTCATATACGTTTTGGCAGCATATAAGCTAAACGGGGGAGGTCTCCCCTAGTTCGCTTTAACTGCGCGGATTCAAAGATTAAACATGTCGTATGTTCAAAAGAAATACGCAACATTTCATATACATTTTGGCAACATATAAGCTAAACGGGGGAGGTCTCCCCTAGTTCGCTTAAACTGCGCGGATTCAAAGATTAAACATGTCGTATGTTCAAAAGAAATACGCAACATTTCATATACGTCTTGGCAAATATATTAACGGGGGAGGTCTTCCCTTCTTTGCGTAAATGACGGTTCGAAATAAATTATATATATGGCATCCTTCGGTCAATATTGACCATGGTATACGCAACATTTCATAAAACGTAAAAGAGCGCATATAAGCTAACCGTGAGAGGTTCTCCCCTGTTCGAATTAAACCTTGCGCACAGAAAGTTTGAATACGTCAAATGCTTTCGGAATAGCTAAAAAAAACACAGAAGATTATTGTATTTGACTTTGTATTGTATTGTATTTGTATTTGCTGAGGTATAAACATAACATTTTGTACCAGAAAGCGCAATAATTTTCAGTTTTGACTAAATCTTGCCACTGGTATAAAACAGATGACGCAATGTTTTGTCTAACACCAGACAAAGCTTTATTACATTTGACTTAGCCGGTTAACATGTATTTTGTAACAGATCTAGAGAAACGGTATTTGTCCGTTTTGACAGAAAACATTTTCGAGACATTTAAGTTGTCTTTTCGGCACACTAAAATACATGTAAAATTCACGTAAAGAAACACAACAGATTAAGTTAGATTTACAAACGCTGAAATCTTCCGTAAATGCCAAATGTATGTTTCCGATGCCTTTAATAGATCTTAAAATCTGCTAAAATATTTCTCCGCCTTTAAGGGCTTTATACGTATCTCTGAAACTTTGCTTAAAAAGTTGTTTTCGTGCTGTGTATATTATGCACGTCTTTCCATATTAACCGAACACCTGTCTTGATTGTGATATGTAGTCTAAGACCAATGGTTCCTTATTCGTGATACAAATCGTATTGTTAGCAATTAAGATTTTGAACTATGCTGTCTTTTTAAATTGATGTACTTAACTTATAGTGTATTTCTCCCCCGGAGGAGCACATGTTAATACCAACATAATTCAGACATAACTAAATGTCTGCTACGTGGTATGTTAATAAAGATTTCAAAGATTTCAAAGATTTCAAAACGATGACTATAAAGGTTATCCTATCGGTATCTACGTCTGCCAAGTCTTTTGTTGCCAATGACGAAGACACTGACTTCTATATGACGTCAGAAAATGATGTCATTTGTCCGCCATGTTGGATCGACAAGCTTGAATTTTCTAAGGCTCTCATTTTTCATTGTAGCAACTCTTGCGCAAATTCAAAGAAAACATTGTGCACACATTTACCTTGAAGAAATCAAATTTGGCACATAGATGGACCTTCCTGAAACCATTTTCAAAATAGCCATGTACGAATTTAAACAATAAGTATCGCATTTATTTTCAAGCAAAATTAGTAGACTTTGGAGCACTTCATTATTTTAATGCTGACCAAAATAATTACGTTTTTAAACCATGTGTATCGACTTCTAACATTACCAATATCGTTGTTTACTCGGTATTGTTTGCTTTCACCAATTTGATTTTCATCTCCGTAGACTACTTACTAACATATGTATTACTTGTACGCTTGTCTATTTAAGCCTTTGTCTGAAATCACCGAATCTATTTGCTATGTGGGTGTCAAGCTTCGATTCAGTTGGAAAACACCATGGCTTAGCCTCCATATAGCAGGCTCTCTTGGGCCTTTTTTTGGCTGATAATACACTTTTGCTGGCCATTTCTTTTTGTACTGGGTCGCTGATTGCTGGCTTTTCCTGACTGCCGGCAGTAATCAGCGACCCAGTACAAAAAGAAATGGCCAGCAAAAGTTTATTATGAGCCAAAAAAGGCTCTAGAGAGCCTATTATGGAGGCTACCATGACTGGTGTAGGGCGTGTTTTTTGCTGTCCAGAAACCTGACAAGTGGCATCATGTCGGGAGGTCAGCAGCAGGCTAGCGACACACAAGTAACATGTTGTCTTCTACGTGCTTTTAACTCAACTGACTTTGGTTTAGAATCCATATTGGTAGTATTCATAATATTGTTCTAGCAGTAATTATGATAGTAGATGAACTCAGTTGAGTCGATCTTAGCTTGGTAATTAAAGCCATACTGTACGGAGGTGGGTGTTCTGCTTCTACTAGTAATAGTATGTTTTCAAGAAAGGGCAAAACATATTGCTTTTATTGGCCTTTTCTAAAAACTGGGGGCTGTAACATGCTATCCACGTTTCCAGCTTTTTGATTGGCCACAAACGTCAGCCTTTCTTGGGGACACGTCACAGGTGGGCGTATCAGCGCGCAGGACACAAAACGCTTGCTTAAACCGGAATCCAATGAAAACGCAGATAACAAACCTTAGGCTTTGAAATGCAGGTTTTCGATTGATCGAAGGTCGTTTATTGTGGATACGTCACAGGTAAAGTTGATAAGATAGAAAACATTGGCTCTACGTAATGCAAGTAGCTTAGTGGAAGAGTATGCGACTATCAAGCTGAAGGACGCAGTTCGCGTCCCACTTGGAACCTTCTTTTATCTATTCTTCGTTTCCTCTTTTTAGACATATATATTTAGACATATTTTAGACATATATATATTTAGACGTATATTGTACATACAACGTTTTAATCTTGCAAACAGGGCGTCGTACGTTTGACACTTGGCCTTGATATGTTACGACTCGCTAGGAGGCATCAATGACACGTGTTGTATACAATAAACTTTGATGGGAACACACAACAAACAAAGAACTGTATGGGACTTTTCCGTATCTCAACTGAAGTCAGGCGACGCCGGTTAAGCCTTGCTGGACATGTTACTCGACATGGCGAACCAGCCTGTAAACTGTTCTTTTGGTCCCCAGAAGCAAACAGAAGAAGAGGACGTCCATACCTTACGCTAAAAATCTTTATTGAATCAGAGTCTAGACTATGAAATAAGAACATATCAGTAATGATGAATGATAGATCGCACTGGAAGCGGAACTTTGAGAATGCTTCAACTCAGTAAGACTGTGACTGTGCATGTATGTATGTTTACTAGACATATAGCCTTTTACTGTGCCTTCCAATACCACATGTATAGCGTGCAGTGTGTACTAGTACAGTAGATTAATGCCAGCAATAAGTAGTCATATATGCCGCTTTGGTTTATATTGTACCTATGTTTTCTATTAATAGTGTAAAGCCTAGAACCTACATTTCCTGTATTGATACATAGACAGTTGCCTAATACAATTACTGATATTACCTAACCTTAATTGTTGTGAAATGAACCTTGACTTGACTTGACAAATAAAAGATTTCAAAAACGATCTTTCATGAGAAAAAGTGATGTTATCGTTTACAAAGAAATTGTCTAAAATCGCACTCGCACATACATTATTCTTATACACACATACGTTTGTTTGATAGTATGTAATATAAAATGTAGACCTACATTATACATTGTACATTCCTTCTGTTTCTGCCAGCGACTCTAGCTGTGTGTGCGAAACAGTCAAGCCAACGAGTAAATAGAATGCACTCTAATATGCAGACATGCTTAAATTGCTCTAGGAATAAAATATGGCACTCGATCTAAAAACTATAACTTTAAATATTTCGAAAGTACTTTAACATAATTATTACCCTATGTACTATAGATTCTAAACTTTTACGGATATAATATGAGTAATAGTATAATCTCTAATATACCTGGATTCTGGCTCCTACTATGCCATACAGATACACTTTTTGTAATTGCTCTATGCGAGCAAATCCTGTATCAGTATGATTCTTACTTATTTGACGTATAATAACTAGCAGTTTTGATGCAATTCCTCAGGTGCAATTCATTTCATTTTTATGGTTCATTGGCTTGTTAGTAACTTCAATGTTACAATTAACCAATGTTTTATCTTAGAAATACGTTTTAACTACGTAACTAAGTACCTAAATGGAAGTTATACATAATAAAATTGATATTTGTATTGGCTATTGGGCTACTTGGGCGAGTTCGTTGTCAAATTCCTTTGTACCAACATGTTGCAAGGCCAAGTCGTGAAACAGTGAGATAGGGGTGGGTACCGGTACCTAGACAGCTGACCAGGGGTGGGTACCGGTACAAAAAAATCAGGTCCATGTACGGTTTAGGTCCAAAGGAGTAGGTCCAGGTCCGGACCTAAACCTAATCCTCATTCAGTGTGCGAAAACTTGTGAATGAACGATACTTAAAACAATGGTCCATTTCGCTACAAAGAAATCTGTTTTGTGGCGTATTCGACTCCCACTGTCGTTATGAAATCATAGAAGGCTAACTGCCTCTGTAGAATTGGCAGTAAAATTTGGTAGAAATTACTATTTAGTCTCTATTCTACTTCACTCTTGTTATTTTCTTCGACCGGTAAGCCCCAAAATGCGTGAATTTCTACCGGTACCCACCCTTACAGCTTCCTTAATTTCAGTCCATTGAGTGACGGCTTGCTCGTGATACTAAAACAGTAGATGTCAAGGTGGTCGCAGATTTGCATACACAACACGGAACTGTAAGTAGCCAGGTCAAGGGTCACGTACACCTGAAAAAGATCACAAGTGGAAAGAAATCACACACCGCTGAGGATAAAGAATGCAGGCTTCATCATTCGAGATGCCTTGGATGTGTCCAGGTGAAATGGTTAGGTCGGTAAGACTCTGGAAATCAAATGTCAAGTTCGATATAATGGTCCCCTGGCGACTTTCTAAGTACTGCCGCGGGACTTCCATTTTAATATCTCATGTTCTAAACATGTCTATAGTATTGGATTTAACTGAGTCCGAATTACCGACTCTGTAATACGAAAGGGACTATGTTGGAACAGTTAAGAAACTAAGAAGATTATTTATACATGACTTATATGTAAGAGTATAGTAGAATATGCTCATGAAGTCAAGTGTAGTTAAGAGATTGTTATTAACAGTAACTTATATCAGTTGCATTGTTACAAAGTTTTCGTTTTAAAGATGTTAGAACAAAACGCAACAAACGCCAATTCAGTAAGGTGGAATTGGTTCTACTTACCAAACTCAACCACAAAAGGATGTACTCATTGATGAAGCTGTTGAGGCATTGGTCTAGGAGCAGCAAACCTGGGCCAATCAGTGACGAGTCCAATATCGTCATGTTACTTTTCGTCATCTGTGCGATCTTAACAATGAAAGAATAAAAAAAAAAGATATCTCTATTAGATAAAAGTTGCTTTGATGACTTAGAAATACCTGTTTACTATTCTCTGAAAATTTAGAGGAATCCAATTGGACCGCAGACGGATTGAACACAGAATTTACTGTATAATACGAATAGCATTGTACCAATCCTCGAACAAAACTAAGAGAAGGTATAGCAGATATTGTCTGACAAAATCTCGGATTTGATTTTTCTTCTAGATAAAAGATGTTCAAATATTTCAAATTTACGTCTGGGATCCAAACCCTCATACGCCCACTCTGTTAACCTCCATTGGACCTATGCATTTTTAGGACGAATCTGACCGTTACTAAATGTAGCTTCACAATACAGTTAGCATAGAAATACTATTAGTTATCACTCACTATAAGTTTGATGGTGATTTTTGCAACCGTTATTCCGACCATGGACAGGAACAGACAGGGATGGGTCTGGTACAGGCTCACAGAGGACATCTTGTAGGCCACAAAAGCCAGGGTAACAGGGAACAGGAAGGCAAGGCCAGGAGAAGGGTCACTCTATGTGGGGAGAAACAGCAATACTTAATACACTTGCATGGGATGTGATCGATTTGCATATGTAAAATATAAGAAAAGTTCATTAAAGTACATGTAGATTCTAACTAAATTCTAGGAATGTGTATACGATACAGACTAGGGTACTAAATCTACTTAACTTGTAAGGGGTTTGACTTCTTCCTTGTAGACGGTTGAAAATGAAATGCCCCAAGCATGTATTCTATAATAGATTGATTCGATGATCTGAGTAGGAAAATAATCTTTCGTGGCGTTTTTATGCCAATAAATATGCACAATGCATGCTGTTTTTTTTGGTCCGTTTTGTGTAGTTATTGTATTTTATATTATACTTAACGTTACCGAAAACTTCCCGGCCGGGCCCCTTTGTGAAAATGTGACCTTGGCCTAAATGGGACATTCACAAATAAAATGTGTATCATTTTTCACTGCATTTGTTGTGCACTGCTCACAATTTTTTTTTCTTGAACAGGTAGCTTTTGTTAAAAAAAACACCTAGCAATTACGCATGATTGAATGCCCGCTTAAATGTTGGTTTCGTGCACCCGTACAACCGATCATATGGATGACCCCATTATTGATGCGAGTTGTAACAAAACACACACAAAATAATCCGACTTGGAAATTTTAGAAGTAATTTGCAGTATACATTTGCTCCTTTTGCCTCTGCTTATTTTAGGAAACGGATTGCAATTGTTTTGCTCGGTGAAGTCAGCCGTTTAATCAAATCTGCATATCTTTTGTCGAATAAAACGGCAACCCGAGTAAAGCATAAAGACCAAGTCTTAACCATGTTAGGAAGACTTTTCAAAGGAGAGTTATACTTATAATAACTAAAACTCTTACTAAACAATAGATATACTTGAAAATCATACCTTTAAAATTATGGCTAAGTGGCCTAAAACCACCACCAGTATGTTCGAAAACACATAGATCAAAGTCACCGCTGCTCTGAATGAGACGCCTATTAGAGGCACCTATGGATAGAAAACAAACATTTTCATGTTTGTATGTTTAGTATTTTTAAACACATGCCATTCTTCTATTACATCCATATCAAAAATAAGTCTCTTGTTTCCCAAATTCAAGAATATAACTGTTAAATAAACTGATGGTATACAATGATCAGCTTAAAGGTAAGAGTGACGTCTTTTGAGCCACATTTGCAGTAGTTGATTAGGTAAACGATATTCATTTTTGCATCATCTTGCATATTTCTTCCTTCCTGATCCCCAATCTAACACAGCCACAAGTCTCTAAAAGACCATATTTACCCAAAATAGGTTCTTATTCCAAGTCAACTCAAATGAGTCTCAAAAGAAACTAGAGTTCCACCGTTCCACGACCCCATACCTTCGCCAAATGATCCTAGCCTTTACAACTGCTGTGTTAATTGTGTTTCATTAATTATGCAAATAAGGTTCTCATTTTCATAAATTATATTACTTGATCATATCCTCCACCAAACAACAGACGTACACAATCTATGTTAAGAAAGAATGCTTTTAACGCATTTTTGATAATTTATGCAAATGAGGATCTCATTTGCATAATTGATGTTCAACGATGTTCACCTTCACATAAGTTCCAAATGCTACAAGTAAGAAGTTCCTGTCATTTACCAAAATGAAATTGTAGCATTTTCTTGTTAATTATGCAAATTAGGTCTTTATTTTGCATAATATGTATATATCAATATTCCTCTCCTTCTCAGTTACAAATGTTACATGTTGCTATGGTCCGAGAATGGAAATGAGCGTGTTTACAAAATTATCTAATTAATTATGCAAATTAGACACCGATTTGCCTAATAAATATGTCTTTATATGAAGCATCACTTACACTATGTAGATACCAACATTCATAGCAATCCGTTAACCCCTCCTTGAGTTATTCTCTTTTCAACTCTGATACTAAACCTGCCCGGCAGTTCCAAAACAAGCCACTAGGGAGCCCAAACCTACACCACTTACTCTCGTCATCAAAAGCTGTCTACCACTCAAAAATCATAGCCACAGCAAGTTCGGAACTTAAGATATCAAACCAGGAAGTTCCGCTGCAGTACCGTAACAGACTGCTAGGGGGGGGGGGGGGGCAAAATCTAATCGTTTCGAGGTATCATCAAGACCTACCCACATACCAAATATCAATACAATCTATTCAGGCGTTCTTGAGTTATACTGGTCTTCTACATACATACATACATACATACATACATACATACATACATAAATGCATACAAACATACAAACGCTACCCAAAATACAATCGTCTCGGTGAAGGAAATTACTGAAACGCTTTGCTACAAATAAAAATCATCATCTAAGGCACGGCACGCCAAGTACACATTTGTAAGAAAGGAAAACATATAACGTACGTTGGTTGACCAGATGGAAGGACCAAACACTGCTGAAATGATAGGTAGCCCCATGATGACAAATTGCTCCTCAGTACAATCCATGCTGTGAGCAGAATACAGAGTAAGGTAACTTTAAAGTTCATCTGTGTTGGTAAAAGTCATTCTTGAAATAGTTGAACTGTAATTTCCGACACAAGAATTGGACTCATCCAAATTTTCGACTGCACAGCATCAGTCTTTGTCAAGGAATGAACAATCCACTGCAGTCGTGACGTCACGTTATCCAGATAGAACACGTGACTCAATAAGCAGTTGATTATAGGTTGCAGGAGGTCTATGGCGCCCACCGTCTCTGTTCAGCGCCATAGACTTCCTGCAACCTATAATCCACTGCTTACTGGTGTTGGAAATTACAGTTCAACTATTTCAAGACAGAGTAAGGTATTTTAAAAGTGACCTGCAAACATTGGCCAGCCTATTTTAATAGCCCAAAGCCCGAGGAATCGCCCCGACAACGACCGTAGACACGTCAGCTGGATATTCAGGTGGTTTAAAGATGTCTAGAATTTGGCGACCTCATACTTCCATGAAATATTTAGAGCTTTTGTAAATTTCATGCAATTGACTAACAAATAATTTATGCATGGTGTTGTTCGTCATTGACTAACGTACACATGTAACAATTATGAAATTCCAATCATTAATCATAAAGCAGTTTTGCAATTTTTACATACGTAATGCAAATGAGTCTCCATTACCATATTTGGTATCTGCTTATATTCCACCTATTACAATTAACATTACAATTATACAATTATACAATTTTCTCATTAATATTGCAAATTAAGTCCTAATTTGCATATCATTATGAACCCTTTGCCCAAGCTACCTACATGCCTAAAATGATGCCAATCCATCAATCCTTTCTGCAGTTATCCTCTTTGGAATGTATTGACAAAAACGCCCCTGCAGTTCCGAAATTAAATGTTAGGGGGGTGTCCCACTTTGCCCTGACACTGCAAGCTATCTACCAGCCAAAAGTCAAGACCATATCAGGTCCGGGACAAGACATACATAGAAAAACTGCTATGATAGAATATATCATTAATTTTGTAGATGTAATCCTATTTTGCATAATTAGCATTTCATTTTGTACAACATTGTCTAAGGTGTGTACTTACCAAAAATCATAAAAATCCGTTGTTTCCTTTTTGAGTTTTCGTCTTCAGGAATTTTTGACAAAAATGCCCCTGTTATCCGAAAAATAGTTGCTAGGGAATTTAAAATTATGTCACTTATTCCTCGGCACAAGAGCTATCTCGTGACCATAGCTTGTTTAGAACACGAGATAGCAAACCTGGAAGTTACGCTGCAGTACCAAAGAAAGCCTCTAGGGGCCCAAAATCTAATCATTTCCAGATTCATCACGCCCTACCAACACACCAAGTATAAAACCATTCACTCAGTCTTTCTTGAGTTATCTTGTTTACACACAGACACACACACACAAACAAACGCAGGGTAAACTATATATATCCTCCGTTCATGGCGGTAAAAATGACTACTTACAAGCCAAATGTGAATTTCCCAGACAGGCAGGAACTCCAAAGGGAAATGTAGTAAGGGATGAAGAAACAAACGGATAACAGAAGCATCAACTCCGGACTCTCTCCCGTTTCCATTACACAGCATGTTCCAATGCACATAAAAACTAGAGGAAAGGAAAACGGACAATTGATGAAGTAGTTTCATTGTGTGTAATATAACTGATGTCTCTCTATATTATAGCTTAAGTCCTAACACTATCCTGGCAGGGTGACATAAGGATGCTAGTCACTTATTCTGTGTCGGTGTCTGTGTCTGTGTAAAAACAAGTGCTTTAAAAAAGCTGACATTTTGCCAAGGTTTGCGTGTGTAAACGCTTTTTTCTAGTTATTGGAATGTGCTGAAACTATTGTTTATATTAAAAAGATGTCAAAAAGGAAAAAAGAACAATTGAAAATCACCCTTCCCCTGGACTCGAACCCGGGTCGCACGAGTCGCACAGACCGTAGCTCTGCAAATCAGGCTGACGTCACAGGTATTTGTGTAGTGACCCCTGAACCCGGAAGTCACTTCCCTGCATCTTGGCGCACTTTTCCGAAAACGATATCTCAGCGATCGTTTACCCTCTGCTTTAAAACTTTTACATTGTCACGGTCTCCATAGTACGTACTACAAATCTGGTTAGTTTGAAGGTCCAGTTCTTTTTCGATATTACAGGGCGATCAATGAAAAATCGTGGTGTGTTCGGAAAAATTTTTGCATTTTAAATCCTACTAATAGTGAATATTCCAACCAAAATTTTAAAAACACAATACAATGCCTGTTTTTTACTGTTTCTGAAAGAGCTAATCAAAAGGAGTAAAATGCTTTTTAAATGGTGAAAGGTAAGTGTGTGAATATGTCGCATTATTTTCATGTTGAGTCATGATGTTACACTGCATCAACAGTACAACTTTACACTTGTATAATAAAATATACATGACAAATGTTTGTACTAATAAGAGATAAAATATCAATAGGTAGACATTGTTTAAACACTGAATTTATTAGGATAAGTTCAACATTTTCCAAGGTCAAAGGCTATCTTCAGGATACATACAATCGACATAGATTTCTTTGATGTACCGTAGTGCAGGTACACACTGTACATGTACTTCTCCTTATTTAATCAATACTAATAATGCATTTGTAAACAACTTTTTTACAAAAACAACAGGCTTACTTATCATTTTCTGTGGTAGCAACAGTATTCTGTAACAAACTTAATGCTAATGGAACTGGCTGCACCACTACCATTCAATATCTCCGCTCCGCTCTCCGGTCTAATATCAGCTACATCTTGGAGTTTGTACAATCTACATTCCACCTGGAAAACAAAATTATTTGAGTTTTATGATTAACATATGTCTACCATGGTGATAATGTTCTTCCATCTGAGGGGATGACGACCTACTCCAGTACCATGTCTGATGTTCATCTACATTTCTTTCTTATGACTTCTTTCTTTCTTGTGACGAAAGAATCAGAATGATCCAATAATGAAATAAAAAATTCAATAAAGAAAGAAAGGCAAGTTGGGGTAAGTAGATAAATACCTGCAACAAGATAGAAGGAGGTAAGTGTCACTGTTTCTGCGACTGAACCGCAGTACCAACTGCGACAACCTCGCCCAGTCGGTAGGAACCTGGCTGATAGTAGAGACAAGAGTATAATATTGCAGGTAAGTACAGATTTATGATTTTTGCTACACCAGAAAAGTCAAGCAAAAAATCCTTTGGCACAATCTGACAGAGAATACACAATCTGTTTGCACAAATTTTTCACGTTGACACTGAAAATTTCATTAGTGGTTTGAAAAATTCGGGCATAGGTTCCCCGGCTGACCCCTAACCGGGGGCCACGGTGCTTCAAATTCAACAAGTGAAAAAAATACACAATGGTATTTTAGACTTGGAATGAGGCAAGAAATGATTCACACGAACAGTAACAATGACATTGAAAATACAATTAGATATTTTCTTAAAATTGGGCATAGGTTCCCCGGCTGACCCCTAAGCGGGCCATGGTGCCTCAAGTTCAACAAGTGAAAAAAAATAATGGTACACAACAGGCCAAGCAATGATCCATATGTACAATGTACTAAAGAAAGCAATAAACTAAGAAAAATTAATAAGAAATAATTACTAAGAAACATTTTACATACATGTAAGTTTCATGATTAAAACATGGATAAAGAAACACTGCATAGAAATTTGCTGGGATATTGACTTGAGAAAAAAAAATGTTCAAAAGCACATTTTCTTCAACACGCCCCCCTCCCCCAAACACTACAAGTTGTATCAAGTATTTTACCTTGAAATTCTTCATCCATAGCGTCGAAAAAGGTTTTCTTGTGCCGCTTCACTCACATATCCTCCGTTTCTGAGGGGCGCGCAGCCCAAAATTTGGCGCGTCAGGATCACGCGGCGCCGCCGCCCGGCCAAATCGGGGCGATCGTCAGGGAAAACAGCCCAGCGCTTCGCCGGTGTGCATGCTATAATCATGCCGATTACATCAAAACGTAGCCCTGTTTTTTGTCGTCATTTTGGCACCCGGAACAAGAAAAAATAAAATTTGTTCGGTGATTTTTATCATTAAAGATCGACAAATCCTTTCAAGTTGACTTTTATCCCCCGAAAAATTAATTTTTCCTCATGTTCCAGGCATCATTTTAAAGCTTGAAATGTGCTCTTTCAACATTCATTCTGCTGCGGTCTAAGACGGCGAAGCGCAAGCGCAGTAAAGTGGGGGTTCCCGGCGCCTGCAGCCGGAAGTGTGGAAGCACGATCCGAAGCCCCGACCTCCCCGCTTACACCGGCGAATTTCTGGCATTTTAACCCTATTCAGACCGGGGGGGGGGGGGGGGGGGGCTTTTGAGGCCCGCGCTAACTTCGATGTCCTATAACGCCAGAACGGCTTACGCTAGAACCACCAAATTTAGTGAGTTTTCCTAAAATATTGTTGGCAACAATTCCACGAAGTTTGA
The DNA here is from genome assembly GCF_000003815.2 of Branchiostoma floridae. Lineage (NCBI taxonomy): Eukaryota > Metazoa > Chordata > Leptocardii > Amphioxiformes > Branchiostomatidae > Branchiostoma > Branchiostoma floridae. The sequence continues at coordinate 3,201,477 of NC_049993.1, read as the reverse complement.
CAAATTTTCCATTTTTTCTTGTTGCCATGGCAACCGTTTGTTGACAGGCAGTTTTGCCAAAAATCACTATTTTTGGTTCTAACAATGTATTTTTCAAATTTATTTCCTATATTACTGTGATTTTGTTACATAAATAAAATCTTATATTATTCAGCATATCTTTCATAATTATATATGCATAAATTATGCTAATTTGATGACGTCATCAGCCCAAAATCCAAGATGGCGGACGGAAAGGCCAGATCAAGAAAAACAAGCTAATTATCCCTTAAAATTTGCAACTACCTGGTATTTTTTCATCAAAAACCATCTAAATGAATGAATTTAGTCTATTTCCATTGCCCTTTGTGATTATTTGTTGCAAAAAAAGTATTTTTAAAAATTCAAGGTGGTGGATATAATATGGCGGAGCCCAACTCGTATCTTAGATGTGCATGACGTCATTTTATGACGTCATATTGACGTCATTGATGTTGCTTTTGGCAACGCAAGTCGTAATAAACATTATTATTCTGTTATCTGCACTTGTTGTTACATTTTTGCAGCATAATTTGAAGTTTTCTGAGAATACCCATTTTTCATGGGTTTGGCCAATGTAATCAAATTGATGACGTCATAATTACGTCATCTTACGTCAACGTAACGTCAAACGTCACATACTTGTCAGATATTATGTCGAAATGATGTCCTAAAAATTTGGTGGCCCTACGGCACGTCGTTTTAGAGTTATAGGACTTAGAAGTGGAGGGCCTCAAACCCCCCCCCCGGTCCAGGGATGACCAAAAAAGCCCGGTCTGAATAGGGTTAAACAATTTACAAGCAAAATAAACACATCACAAGAATAAGAAACTTATATCCTTTATTTTGATGGGTAACTTTGCCTCTAGAACCGGATAGTTTTTGTACCGCGGGTGTGGGAAGATGGTAGGAAATTTACGGATCGCCGTACGGCAGAGGGTTTTCGCGGATCAAATTATGAATATTCGCAAGGGCCTCTGGGACGCTATATGTAAGTGTTATGTATATATATTCGATTTATTTGGAAAACATTTCATCTTTATGAATTGCTAATGCATGATTAAATGTTAAAGCAATTATTTGATGATATGCTGCACCAATCTAAGGAATATCATACTTCATTTATTAAATTCAATGAAATATCAGGGGCAATTACGGACCACAAACAATGACTCATGACAGAGCTTTAAGAAGTATACAAATGCGTAGCAGAAATTGAACAGGTCCCTTCATCTCAACATCACAACATCTCAACATCACAACGGCGACTACTCCGGCCACATGGATAAAATATCAATAGTCTGTTTAATCGCCACTCGACGTAACACACTAGCTTCATGCATGTGCGCGGTTCGTGCAGCAGCTGTTTATTTTACACTGAATGACCTTTAACACCTGATCTCTGCACATCTGATTGTAATCATTTAACCCTAATCAGACGGGAGAGGTTTTTTTTTGCTGCACCACAACCAGTATATTTCTGGCGAGGACCGAGGACACGCCCTATAAAGCTAGGGGCACAACCCGCCGAACGTGCAATTTGTCCGTACGCTTTTCGTGGAGGCCACGTCCGCCACGTATTCCTGAAAACGTGGGAAACGATAGGCAGGAGCAGGGAGGGAGTACGTCCACGCACGTCACTCACACGGCTGCGCAAGGTGTAATTGCGTGATCTGCACGCCACGCCTGGCTGCGAGCGGTTCCGTTCATCGTTCGTTGCGCAAGTGGTAGGTGAGTTGCACGACGTGCTTACAACGTAAGGTTTCTGTGCGAATGCCATGTTAACGTATGCAGGCCATGCTTACACGTGCTGCTTACGTACGGTTTCCTAAAGCTAGGGGCACAACCCGCCGTACGTGCAAATACGTGCTGTCTACGTGCCAAAACGTGGGTAATATTTTGGTATCCGTAAGTGGTAAGTACCGTCTCCGTACGAACACGTGGGGAATTCGACGGATTTGGGAGCACGCAGACACGCCGTAGAAATTTAAGTGCATGCAGAACTTTCTCTGCGATCGGGCTGCGGATTCGCCCCCCGTACGTCCCAGTACGGGCGACGCGCCTGACCTGTACAGCCAATGAGCGCACAACGCACTGACTCCGTGAGTGTATTAAAATTTCCTCACAGTCAATTGCTGTACGGACGGCGCACGCAGCACGTACGTGCTGCGCACGTGGTGATTGGGTGTTCCGTGCTTACTCCGCGCTTCAGCAGCACGTGTAAGTAGGGCCTGCATACGTTGACGTGGCAATCGCAGAGAGACCGTGCGTTGTAAGTACGTGCAACACACCTACCACTTGCGCGACGAACGATAAACGCAACCGCTCGCAGTCAGGCGTGGCGTGCAGACCACTTACTTAAACATTGCACAACCGTGTGAGAAACGTGCGTTGACGTACTCCCTCCCTGCTCTTGCCTGTCGTTCCCCACGTTTTCAGAAATACGTGGCGGACGTGGCCTCCAAAAAAAAAAACGTACGGACAAATTGCACGCACGGCGGGTTGTGCCACTAGCTTTACTCACTCACATTGTGTAAGTGCTTGCAAGTGCGATGAACGTAAGTTTTTCGGGGATGTATGTATTGGACGACCTTTCAAGGTCCTAGCTGCTGCCTCCAGAAGTCCTAGCTGCTGCCTAAACCATGATGAAACCCATTCCACCGCAGAGACTCCGGGCTCTGATGCTGCAAATACAAGTCGCAGTACAAGAGCACGACGTGAAATTACTTGCCTAGATACGGGAAAGGGAGAGGAAGCAGGGAAAACAACGCAGGGCATGCTGGGTTCGCCCATGGATCTCCTTTGTCGCATCCTGTTCATGGGACACTCTCTCTGAGCAACCACCCTCCTCGTGCTCAGACTCGACTGTACTCAGTGGCGTCATCTTCTGACGCTTCTTCCCTACTCCTCTCCTCTTCCTCATTTTCCCTCTCATCTTTCTTTTGGTCGGATCTGGTCAAAGCTGCTACAGATGCAACTGACGGCTATTTTTGTGTCTTCTTACGCATCTTGAAGACGGTTTGGCAGTCTTTCGTCGACTCGGCTTTATATACTGCAGAAACCATTTGCTTGCCACGTGCGTTGTGCGTGCGGTGCACCAGCTCCCTCGTTACAGTGTGCGTTGTGCATCGGCATTCACAGGTCAACAAGTAAAGCGCGATGCAAGCACGGAACACGCAAAACGCAACAGGGCAAATCTGCAACCCGATCGTAGAGAAAGTTCTGCATGCACTTAAATTTCTACGGCGTGTTTGCGTGCTCCCAAATCCGTCGAATTCCCTACGTGTTCGTACGGAGACGGTATTTACCACTTACCGATACCAAAATATTGCTCACGTTTTGGCACATGGACAGCACGTATTTGCACGTACTGCGGATTGTGCCCTTAGCATATGTCGATTCTTTTACATACTTTTTAGGCCTGTGCCAACATTTATGTCGGATAATGCCAAAACGGTTAACGATACAGCCACCCATGTTTGTTGATGTTTCCTTTTATTTAGTTCAAGTATTTTCACAAAGTTTTTCTTTTTTCCTGTTTCCTGTAATGTACTTTAATTTCTGTTTGGGTCCATTTGGACCTCAGACGGACTGAACACAGACTTACCATTGTAATTTGCACAATATTGTGCCAATCTCCGTAAAAAATTAGGCCAGTGTATAGCAGATGTTGACTGAGGAAGTGTCAGAAGGGATTTTGTTTCAAATCGAAAATGTTCAAGTGGCGCGTCAAAAGTTACTTCTGGGGTCCAAATGGACTTTTCTCGGGTGTTTGAGGGTTAACAATGTTCAGAAGTGTTTTGTTGACGTATTACCCGCCATCCATGTCACCGTGCATGCGCAATCGAATAGTGAACGAGCTTATTCTTACCTTTAGTTATAGCGTCACAGCCGTGGTCAAACAGGGACCCAAGCGGTGTTCCGCTTCCCGTTCGGCGTGCCTGTTTCCCATCGATGGCGTCCAGAGTTTGATAAACGAAAATCCCAATAGCGAATGCCAGATACGCCCACGCCGGGGCCTGTACATGCGATACGATACAAGGAAGTCCAATGTGCTATTAATCAGTCATGATGTGGCAGGGAAAAAATACCATACATGTTAATCAGATCAATTTTGTAACGTATGTGTCCACCAGGGCTGTGTCCCCTGGGGTTGTGTTCCCGGTGGTTGTGTCCCCTGGAGTTGTGTCCTTTGTCGTTGTGTCCCCCGAGGTTATGTCCCCTGGTTTTGTGTCCTCTGGTGTTGTGTTCCCTAAGGTTTTGTCCCCTGTGGTTGTATCCCCTGGGGTTGTGTCCCCTGGGGTTGTGCCCTAGGGGGATGTGTCTTCTGTGGTTTTATCCCCTGTGGTTGTATCCCATGGGTTTGTGTCCCCTGTGGTTGTGTCCTCTGGAGTTGTGTCCCCTTGGGGCTTTGTTCCATGTGTTTGTATCACTGTGGATGTGTTCCCTGGGGTTGTGGCCCCTGGGGTTATGTTCCCATGCAAAAAAAGTGGGCTTCTCCAACATGGCATACACGTTTCAGACTGATATGGCTTTCGTCAATGACATAGTCTAGGGCTTGATCTATTAACAGGTAGGGAGTACATGACGAAAGGTTAATTTTAGCAAAAAGAACAAGCTACATTACCTTATCTGTATATACCACAGTGCCTGGGCATTAAAACTTTTATGAACAAGACCACACCAACACGCTCATAGCAATCATCGTCAAAATTAACATATAAAAAATAGACACACATATTCTCATCATAGGCCCATCATATGTCATCCACTGTAGAACAAAATTGTGGTTTTGCTACCCCGAACCTGTGATTATCGCTTAGATAAATTAGTGCAATACCGGGAAACATACATAACTAAAACCTGTATAACTCACCTCTTCCCGTGCTGTAGGAGAATGATACAGAAGGAGCAGTGACGTCACTACGTTGATGACCAGCCCAAAAAGCGTTATGAGGTTTGGTGCCACCCAGAGCGGAAATCGTTTCACCAGCCAGTTCCAAAAGATCTGTAGACAAAGATTTACGGGATATTTTCAGGAATAGACTAGTAATGTATTAAACGTATTGGGATTCTCCTGTTGATTCGACAGATGAGCAGGCAGAGAGGCATTTACCTGTTTGCCTGACCTGCAGGTGACTTTTTTATGGTAAAGGAGGGGTGTGCAATTCCTTCTCCACCCTCTCGTCTACTGGAGCACTATTAAGTCTCCCAGGGACAGAACTGGATGCCACGTTTGAGGCGGCTCCAGCAGATGCAGCTTTGTAATTTGGAGTATCCGTCTCCTAGGAGGACTTCCGAAAAAGACTCTGAATGCAAGGGGTCCCTTCTACCCTTACTCGTGTAAGCGGGTGCGTCATGCCCGTACATGTATGCCCCCCAAGTGGTGTCTTTTTACCTTCCCTTCATACAATGCGTGCAAATCATTAATATCACTAGCCAGGGAATTGTGCCATGTAATATCATTGTGCCCAAACTTCGCCAAACAGCAGTGTTTTTCTGAAAATACTATTGATTGATGATATTATACTACTTGTGCATCAGAAAAACACAAATGCACCAAAAAGCACCCATTGGAAAGTAAAGAAAATGATATTTGTCAATAATTATTACAAAAACAATTCAACAAACATCATTTTCTTTCTTTCCCATTTTGGTGCATTTGTCTTTTTCTGATGCAAAAGTAGTATAATATCATCAATCAATAGTATTTTCAGAAAAGCACCCATTGGAAAGTAAAGAAAATGATATTTGTCAACAAACATCATTTCTTTACACCAAAAAGTAGTTACTCAAGCAACTGGATATGGTTTTGAAACGGTCAGACGTTTCGGATAGAATCCACTAGCCTTCGTCAGTGACACTGAAGTGATCTGGAGGAAACTGGTCTTTTATACTCCAACTATGAATTAAGACAATTTGAGATGTCCAATAGGAAACGTTGTAAGACAATTCAGACTCAAGATACTCAAGATATACCTTTACACCAAGTCAAGTGAGGAAAGTCGTGTAAAGTGTCTTTCTCAAGGGCACAAGATCGGTGGCACAGCGGGATTCGAAATCAGGATCACCTGGGCCTGAGCCGAACGCGATACCGATTACGCCATGATGAAATGATGAAATGTATATAGTAAAAAAAACAAAGTTTGTAGTAGTATATTAGGTTTTATATCAGTTCATAGAAGTTTTACGTTGGGTTTAGATGACAAATTCTAGGAATTGTACATTGAAAACCAGAAAGGCTACGTTTTTAGGAAAATGGAGGATACCAGAGGAGGGATCAGGCGTATTCTACAATGCATTGCGGTTTCCGGTCTACGCCAGATATATACGTTGAACCGGAAGTTCTATTTCATTCGAAACTATGTCAGCGCCACAGACGGATGGGAAAGCGGTGGCTCCCGGCTTTTCGTCCTGTAAGCGCAATAATATAATGAACATAGCTAACGGTTCCATGAGGCAGATAAGGATAGAGACATTGACATTCACAATCACAGTAACCTTAGCGGGAATGCCGAGGGAAAATCATAAAGAGCGGATTAACTCAGCATTGTACCCGACGCTTTCTAGGTACATATAGTAGATGTAGCAGACAAACAGGTTCAGTCAATCATAATTTATCTTACTGATATCATGCACGAGTAAAGCACACTGGGAATAAAACCACGTGAAACCAGATCACAAGCACCTTGAACCGGAAGCAGAATGAACCGGAAGTATACAGCACCAAGAGTCTACGTCTAGCGCAACACTGTTGAAGTAGACGGAAAACAGGGATATCAACAACAGCAACATAATTTGTCAGGTTGTACCGTATCGATAAGTCGCTATTTCTGACATGGGAATGCTTACAAGTTGATATTGTGTCTGCAAACCTGCGGTGCTGCCGATTTTCTCTAGTTAGCCTCAAATTGACAGCGACACTCCGGGGCTGCCGATAAACAACACACGTGCGCGCCAGGTCACCCAAAATTCCCCGCACCAAAGCTGCTTGGAGTGGACAGAAGTTGTGTTGGCAAGATGAATCTCTGCCATCTATCCTTGCACAATTTTGTGTCTCTGTCATCCTTTGTGAACTATTTTCTCCGTATTACAAACAGTCGCCGTATCGGGCGAATGCAACGGTAGTAGTCACCTGGTTGGGGGGAGGGGGGCAAAGCTTGTTGTGTGCGGAGGAGACTTGAACCGCAAATACCATGACGTTTTTAACAAAACCAACCTAGAATTTCAATATTAGAACATATGTTTCAATTTTGCATGGATTGAAAATCTGGGAGGGGCGACAAAATTGTGCTACAAATCTGTTTACAGGGCTCGAAATACCACCTGCATATGCAGGTTAGTGCAGGTAAAATTGGAGCTGTGCAGGTATTTCTGGTGTCTACCTGCACCTAACCTGCACTGATCCATGCACTGGGTTTTATACATAAATGTCATATGATGTATGTGTATGTGGATTGTTATTTGCTGCATTGAATGTTACCACCTATAAGGTATAAAAGAAAAAATAACAACGGTTCCTGAACAATTTTAGTATGATCCATACTTCCTAAATTCAGAGTGGTGCAGGTTAAATTTGTCTGGTGCAGGTAATTTTCAGTGTTACCTGCACCAGTGCAGGTATGCAGAAAAAAGCATTTCGAGGCCCGGTTTTAGATCCAGCGTCGTGTGTGCACTGCTGTGCTAATTTTTAGCAAGGCCGATAAATCAGTCAACTGTCAAGTCTAATTTTCCTGCTTGTAATAATATGGACAATAGTGAACCGTTACAGGAATGTCCTGATCTTATCATCAGTTAAGATTAGTCTGTAATGTAAAATTTTCCTGCAAAAATGCCAACCCATTCGTACGTCATCCAGGTGTAACAGTGCGGTTCAAGTACCACCAACCGACCATGCCAAATGGCTTTGAGCCTTTTGGCATAATCGGTTGCGTGTTTGGTTTTGTGAGTTTGGCTGCCCGGGACCAGTGCAATAGGTTGCAGATTGGAATCCTGGGGTCAAGCTTGGGGTAAAAACTGTTCTACTCGGCTCTAGCGTTCCACAGGACTAATCATGATTATTATTTAAGTGTGGCTTTTCTCATTTCTGTATCATGGATTCAATCTTATTCCTCGATACAGTGGTTCGACGAGGGCGGTGAATTCTAAAGCAAATCTTGGGGATGGGAGTGGGAAGGCATCACACCCCCATCAACCCACTGCAGACAGCCTTGATGACTCGGACTACAGCGATGAAGACAGTGTAAGTTGTGAAGCAGTAACATGTTTAAAGATTATGCCACAGAATAATATGTAGTAATTGCAGTCTTTCAGTAGTATATATGACAGTCTAATACACTGTATGAAAAATGTAAGATTTTGCAACTGTAATACTGTATATACACGGTACACCGTATGGAAAACTCAAGACAGTGATACCTAAACTAAAGCCTTAGTAAAGGAAGCTGCAACTGAAATATTATATGAACAGTGTTGAACACTGTCGAAAACTCAAGACAGTGATACCTAAACTAAAGCCTAGTAAAGGAAGTTGCAACTATAATACAACACTGGAAAACCCAAGACAGTGATACCTTGTTATAAAAGGAAGTTGAAACTGTAAATATATTCACTGTGCAAAATCAAGACAGTGAAACCTAGAAGATGATGCAACATAACTCTATTGTCTGTAGTATATACTAGTGATATAGTAGTAAGTGATACAACATGTCTTACCTGTTATAATTTACAGAGAAGACAAATCACTATTATACACATTGTTTCCAAACCCATTCTGTACAGGGTGTAGTTCAAACTTGGGTGGGGATGGTAATGTAACAGATTCAATTTCTTCTCTCTTCATTGCTTTTATAACTTTCGGAATCATATCAACAGGCATGTAACCAATAACTTTCCAGTGGTTTACCAAGGCATCGATTTTAATAGCATTTCTGTCCTTATGATTGTCCGGTTCAAAGTCCAATCTAACTGGAACAGGCCTCATATTGACTCAAACATTTCATCTCTTACAGCTGCAAGAGTGTCTTGGTATCTCCTTCCTCGTGTCGAGCCGCGCTGTTCAATGGTGGCTGCCTCCAATATTCATCATCATCATCACTGTCTTCACTTTCTGGAGATGGATGTCCAAGATGAGAAGTGGCTGATGCAGGAGTGAGGGAGCTACTAGCCGAGCAGCAATATGAAGTCTCCATAATCCAGCACCGGCATGTATTCAGGGGTATGGATGCCAGACTGGCTGATTTGGCACAGTCAGTAGGACTTTTGTGATGTGCTCCCATTCCCATATGTATATTGCAGTTGTTACGGCACTGAAGGAGGACTTCCGGGTTTGATATCTTAACTTCTGGACATGCTATGGCAATCCTTTTTGAAAATTAGGTATATCTTGTAATTGGTGAAGTGTTGGTCCCCTAGTGGCTTCTTTTGGAACTACAGGGGCCAATTTAGTGTTGATAGCTTACATTATATATATCAGGAAAATGTGACTTGCTCAATATTACTGTCCCATTGAGGTAGCCAGAAAAATATGGATTTCTTTTGACAGAAATAGCCTTCTTGAAACAGTACAAACTGACAATGTTGCAGCACAAAAATTAACATTCCTGTTGCAAGTGGATCAAGTCTGTATGTATGTTTTGTATACTGAAACATAGAGAGTTTGTCTTGTAAATATATTTCTTGTACATTGCAACATACAGCATTACAGGTGTAACATTTTACTTTAGCTTTCCGTACAGTGATTGTGATACAAATACATGTACAGTTGAAAGCAACCAGTTCATATCATACTGTTGCACAACCGTTAAACATATACTGTGTTACCGTCAATCACAATATTTACATAGAATCTCAAGAATAAGAAGCAACAGAGAAAACATAGGACACTGAAGTATATGCCTCCAGGGACACAATACATGTATATCTAAGACTTGAATTTTATCGAACCCTGCAAACAGCATCTTGTAGGTGCCTCTTACTTTTGCTCTAAATACATAGTAGGCTTTTAATAGTACTAGTACATAGACTAAAACATACTCCCTACTTTTATTATAAATGCAACATGTACGTCGTTAGCCTGGATTCCATACCCCAACCTCAAGATATATCTTTCGTGTTGGGGTCTGGCAACATGGCTGTAGAAAGGTTCTCGAAGGCCCGTTGATCAGTGGGAGGAGAACCTAGGATTGATGGCCACTCTCACCACAGGTAGCCAGCTACAACACACCACAGTTGGTCAGCAGGCTATCACAGTAGCGAATCAGCTACGTTATGGATTCAAAAAGTACAGTTGGGGGTCTTTAACCAATCATGGCAGGGGTGTAATTACCTCCTGCTGATCCTGTGTTGTTCTATTGGTGGGGTTTTTTGCCCACTATAAGGTGCAAAATTGAGAAGAGTTCCTATCCCATCTGGCCAGACCCCTGCACGATAGATACTTGAGATCGGGCTGGGGTTTGGTAACCAGGCTAGTACGTCGTTTGTGTGAAGGAAATACGGTGGCAACATGTCTTCTACCATTTACTACTGAATGATTGCAACCTCTACATATCATTGTGTGACATAGCTTTAAATATACTACTGTGTTATACCAATAAACGAAGAACATGAGATGTAAAAGCCTCAGTAAATACAACATGTCTATCTTAACTAGAACCACTGATACACATACAATTGTCAGTCTCCAACTGTTGTTGGGGATTAATGTATGGAAACAACCTACATAATTTGAAAATTTCAATTTGAAAAAGTGCACTTAATTGTATTGCGACAATAGACAATTGAAGGCATTGTATGAAATTTGTCTTCACTTTATTTGTCATAAAACAGAAACTTGTTACACAACACTGCTTAAAGTCTTCACACCACCCAAAGTAGAAAAAAAGGTTGAAACGATACGATGTACATAGTTTTGCGCATATTATTCAAGGAAAGATTTGTACAGCTGTTTTCTGGTTGTGTGGACGTGGACGTCTCACCAAGGGGATATCATAATTTTACGTGTTGTTCGCCTATATGTGCCCGGGTTAAAAAGACCACAAAAATACGGAAGGCCGTGTTGTCTATGGCTAAGCTGTCACAAAACCGGCCAGACATAACCTAAAATGTGTAACATGTGTCCGAAAATCACAAAAAATAGTAATTTCTAGAAGCCACACGCCAGGGAGACATCCACACCGACAGTGAATAACCGTGTGGATATCGTTCACACAACGAAGCCATAGCCCCTCTCCCCCAAATCTCAAATTTCTCAGCAAAATGTGGGGACTTGAGATTATCGCGGCACCTAACGCAAGCTAAGACATCATAGTACATGTTGAACATACTGAAAACCTCAAGTCCCCACGATTTTCAGGAATCGAGGCGAAGATTCCGTCCGGGAGCGTCATGAAATGAGCAGATATCTTGATGTTTACGTAACGCTGTTCGAAGACAAAATACCCAACTCTAACGTATAGGATGACCGTTGTCCCCAAAGGAACACGTAAATGGAATGTTCATTACCTCATCGACGACACTAAAAAAAAATGGGCCCTAAAACTGCACAGCCACGGAGCAGAAAGCCCTAAAATTGGGCAAGACTGGAAATCACCTTCAACCTCACATGACAAACAACCGGAAGTCAGGGGTCAAAGGTCAAAATTGCATTCTGGGTAACCCCAGAACCCTCCTCTGGGAGGATACTTTCCACCCAGTAATTTTCAATTTTTCAAGCCTCTCTTACACACATATTTCTATACTATTAAGCTCGCAGTCATCAACTGCAGTAATTTTTGGAAGAATAAGAACATCTGATTCAGTATTTTGCCGATGGACATTATAATTAACCCTCATCCGACCGTTACATTTTTACGACGAATCTGACCGTATGGGGTCATTTTTGACCCCATTTTGTTTTGCTCATAGACATATTTCTGCTGGCTTATTTTGTCATTTCTATGTATTTACTGTTTCACTAAACTATGAAAAATATTTTGACAAGTTTTGGTGTCAGTAGTTATTACTCATTATCATAATTTATGCAGAAAATGAGGAAAACCCAAATTTGCTCTGAAAATCTACCATACTAAACTTACTTAAACAATGTTTTGTTTTATCAATTTCTAAACAATAATTGTGATGATGCAATCATGCTGATAGCATAATAATGTTATTTAACAAGAAAAAATACAATATTTGTGAAAAGTAACGAATTTATTACTTAATTATGCACCATATTCCGCCATCTAAACACATACATACAATAACTATTGTCTATTTTCCCGCAAAGATCTTTCTTGTAGGTTCCGTCTGAACATTCTGTCCATATATTGTTTTTTAATTAATTAGAAACATTTTCACTTTCATTAGCATAGGTAATAAGTGCGTATTATCATAATTTATGCAGAATGTCGAAAAACTGTGTTTTACACTTAAAATACTAAATTTCTTTCAAAATATTCGGTGTTTACTCATCTAAGCAACTATAACCTGTTGCTGCAATAGCAATAATGAGGAATGCCTGTTATTTTATTGAAATATCTTGATATTTATGTAATTAATGATTCATAATTGGCTGGGGTCATTTTTGACCCCACCGAACAAGACACAAACTTTCAGGTATAGCTTATACAATAATGGGCAAAACTCGGCGAAAAATTGGTAGATGTTGTAAGACATGTATACAAACAAATTCATGGAAGGAATTTTTTCTCTGATGAAAAATGTTGCTATGGCAGATCAAAATATACGCCTGGGGTCAAAAATGACCCCATACGGTCGGATGAGGGTTAAAGAGACGCCAGAGCATGGGCGATAGGCCATCGAGTTTTTGTCGAAATCACTGTTTATTTCTTTGTAACGTAAATAATCAACACACTACCGGATTGTGTAATCAGTCCATTGAATCAAATAATAAACAAGCATGCTGAACTTGAAAGACGCACTGTGTACGCAGTGCTTCTGCGTCGTTCTTGATTTCGGGGATAGGTCGCGCAAAGGCCGACGGGTGTAGAACAGTTTCGCAGTTGGCTCGAACGCGTTCCCAAAGCCCTGTTCGGACCGATGAAGCGCCAAGAGGGCTTACTTCACTCATCATCATCATCATCATCATCATCCGGGCGTGCTGGTTGCACGGATGGACATGACTCTCTTCCCCCATCCTTCCCTATCCTCCATAGCCTTGGGCAGATCTTCAGCCGAGCAGCCAGAATCAACGCAAATTTGATGTACATATGTTTTACGTGGTTTACCTCTGTCCGCATGAGCATGCTTTGGAGTCCACAGCAGAACGTCACTAATGATCTCATCTTTACTCCGCTACGCGTGATGTTCTGACGTTACTTCATAAACTACATAATAATAAGTGGGTAGGAAATGCTACCCTGGAAGAGCGTTACCACTAGAGGTGACCAGCAGGAAAAGTGAGTTAGAACCAATGTTCTATTGTGGTTCTGGTTTCACATGAGGATAGTTTTTAACGTGGCTGCTTTGGCCATAGGCGGTAGGCCATCGAATTTTTGTTTAAATCAGTATCACTTTGTCGTACGTGTACCAAAGTTATGAACTCAAATAGTGTGTACTCGTTCAACAGAGATTCCCAAGAATCATACGCTGGCTATCACACACTCAGTGTACTCGGTCCACTGAAATATTCCCGAGAATCAATTACACTAACACACATTATGTGTTTGTTCAACAGGCAACACTTAAAGAATTCCGAGAATCATACACTAACATACACTGTGTACCCAGTCCACTGAAAGATTCCCGAGAATCATACACTATTACACGGTGACAGAGTGGGCACTTGGTTCACCGAAACGTTGGCGGGAAATCTGAGTCTCGCGTCTGGCTAGCAATGACGGTATCGTCTTGTGCAGCAGCGACCCTACCGGCCAGATATGGTACTGCTGGTAACGCTGTTCCCCGGAGATTGGACTTTACAAAATGCTGCGTATCTTATCTATTATCAGAAATCTTACATGGCTAGTAAGTAACACCTTCTCGGGAATCTTTCCGTGGACCGAGTACAAGGTGTGTATAAGTGTACGATTCTCAGGAATCTTTCCGTGGACCAAGTACCAGGTGTGCATAAGTGTACGATCCTCAAGAATCTTTCCGTGGACCGAGTACACCGTGTGTGTAAGTGTACGATTCTCGGGAATCTTTCCGTGGACCGAGTACAAGGTGTGCGTAAATGTACGATCCTCAAGAATCTTTCCGTGGACCGAGTACACCGTGTGTATAAGTGTACGATTCTCGGGAATCTTTCCGTGGACCGAGTATAAGGTGTGTTTAAGTGTACGATCCTCAGGAATCTTTCCGTGGCCCGAGTACACCGTGTGTGTAAGTGTACGATTCTCGGGAATCTTTCCGTGGACCGAGTACACCGTGTGTGTAAGTGTACGATTCTCGGGAATCTTTCCGTGGACCGAGTACACCGTGTGTGTAAGTGTACGATTCTCGGGAATCTTTCCGTGGACCGAGTACACCGTGTGTGTAAGTGTACGATTCTCGGGAATCTTTCCGTGGACCGAGTACACCGTGTGTGTAAGTGTACGATTCTCGGGAATCTTTCCGTGGACCGAGTACACCGAGTGTGTAAGTGTACGATTCTCGGGAATCTTTCCGTGGACTGAGTACCAGAGTCGGATTCCATTACAGCCAACTAATACTGATTTCAACAAAAACCCGATGGCCTACCGCCTATGGTCAGAGTCGTATTGTGCGTGAATGGCTAAAAGATATACATATTATGCAAATGAGGACTTAATCTGCATAATCAATGAGGAAATTATATAATTCCGTCATTTAAATAAACTTTACACAAACTCTCATTATTTCTTGGATGTATGAGGTCACCGAACGCTAGATGATAAGTGTCTGTGTGACTTTATCAAATAACATATAAAACAAGATGCAACTAGAGTTCCACGAACACATATCTTCGCCAAATAAACAAGGGTTATTTTGAACAAGGGTTAGTTTGACCTCTACTTCCAGAAAAGAAGTCAAACCCAACCTGTTTAGAAATAGCCAACAGTATTCTAGTATCTTCTTCTTACAATTATGCTGATCAATGTTCATTGTCACATGTATCTTTCTTATGTTTCTACCATGTACTTGTAATAAGCCTTCGGGCATGAACTTGCAAGTAAACTTTCATTATGAAGAATGCCTATTTTTCAGACCTTATAAATCATTGGCGTTATGATGGTCCTGTCCTATTGTAGATAGATATTTATGGATTACAAAGGTCCTTAATTCAATATTCAAAAAAATGCATAAGTCCAAAATATGAAAATCTTACCTATGCAACGACGGCCATGTTTCTTTCTTTCTACCTACCTACCTACCTAGTCCCTTGACCTCCAGGTCGTTGGAGGGACAAGGTAGACATGAAGATCGAGAGTTGCCTCCAGGTTCGTCTCTCCCAAGCCAGGGTTAACCTCTCCTCTTCTAAATTATGTTAAATCTGCATGATTCATGTCTGATAATTTTCACCTTCACTAAGCTTCATGACGCTACAAGCATGGAATTCCCATTAATTTAAACTCCGGAATTATATTAAAAAGTTGAAGTTCCACTGCAGTACCTTAGAATGCCGCTAGGGGCCATTATTAACTTAATATTGAATTTCCTGACCCCTACCAAACAAACATACCCACCTACAAAATATCACCAGGATCTATCCAAGGCTTCCCGAGTTGTGTGGTTACAGACAGTCACTCAGTCACTCATGTGGATGTTAAATTAGAGAACTTTATGACCCACTCAAATCTACAATAGGACAAGACCATCATTACATCAAGGATTCATAATGTAAACGGGCACTCTTCAAAATAACCCTTGTTTATTTGACAAAGATATGTGTTTGTGGAACTCTAGCTTTTGTGCATCTTTCCTCACATCGTGCTAAGTTGAAAAACACGACCCCTAATTCAGAAGCTTGAAAAATAAACCAAACACCCTGCATGGCATTGGTTGTTTATCTGACCTACTTTCCAACTTATTACGGAAACAGAGGCAGATACTGTCCCTGAACAGAGATCAGTTCATAGCTTGAATGGAAAATTACACATTCTACCCAATATCTAAGGAATGACACCTTACTTTGCGTAAATAAATATGACATGTTAATCATCACATACAGTACCTGCCTGCCTCACTGGAGTTATCCTTCTCAAAGTTATAAACAAAAAGGTTCATCGCAAGCCACCAGGGGGGCCAAATCAATACGACTTGCTCCCTACACTAAGGCCTATCTACCACTAAAAATCGTTTCAGTACCGCAACTCGCCGCCAGGTTTTTACAATAGGTAAAAGCTAGCTAAACCAATCTCACACTTGACAATCCTCTCTACAACCGCTAGACACCTACAAAATATCGTGAAAATCCTCCAGCTGCAATTTGACTTGCTGTCCAAACCAAACTTTAAAAAATACAAAGCTCGCTGCTGTACCGTGGTAAAACGCTAGGTAAACCGTTTTCGAACTAGGCATGCCTTTGCACGACCGCTACTCACCTACCAAAAGTCAAAAAGATCAATTCACCATTGACAATCCTCTCTACAACAGCTACACACCTACCAAATATCGTGAAAATCCTCCAGCTGCATTTTGACTTATGCTAAACAAAACAGACCGCAATGCCTTTGAACAACCGCTACACACTTATTATAGGTCAAAAAGATCCATTGACAATTTCTCGACTTATATGCTGTTAACCCACATACAGACCCGTGTAAAAGAATACATTATCTTGGCGAATATGATGAACACATTTATGACATCATTTTACATAACAAACCTTTTTTTGGCGAAGGTTTGTGGTCGTGGAACTATATTTCTTTTATCTATGTTTTTCTCTGGGAAAAACCTGCCTCTCATGAGTAGCCTAAGCGTGTGAACTGCACCATGTGAAGTTTTTTCAGACACTTCAGAGGGGGGGGGGGCATATAGTGTACGCTATTTGTGATATCCTTCTTGCGGTTTCGAATTCTAAATGCATATTCTATAACCAGTGCTGTATAGCCTTTCAACCAGCCTTCTGTGTTAAAGCACTGAGTGGAGTCCTGAGCACTGGAAAACGAGTGCAGAGTGCCAGAGACAAGATTCCGCTTAGAAATTGAAGCCCTGACGTAGCTTTAGTATGAAAAGACCAGAATTTTTAGTACGGTTCTTTCGCTTCTGGCCTCAAGTAATGACACAAATCGTTGTGCATAATATGGTACCCCTGCTAGACATGTCGAAGTAAAGCTGTCCATTGCCCGGGTTTTACCATCTGTGGCCTTTGCTGTGCACACGCAGCTTTTAATCTACCCCTCCCCTTCAATCCTTGAAAAAATCAAAGTTACCTGCATGATAGGTTCCAAGACGGACGCTCCTTCAGATACACATTTGTATCCATCTAGTCCCCTTAGCTGGGCCTCGGTCAAAATGGGCTGAAACATTATTGAAGATAATGGTTCGTCGGAAGCTCAGCCAACATATGACAGTCACTGTAAACAACGTGACAAGTAACGATGTGCGCATGCGCCTCGACAAATAACCTTTGATCAATCTAAAGGCAGATCAGTAATCAGTATAGATCAAAGATGACCAATAAAACATGCATTGAATTGCAATTTTTCTAAATTTTCTATTGTACTCTACCTACAAAGTGTGAATGTATGTAATAATACCAAACAGATATCTCTAAAGTGAAGTGGTAGTAAGTACAGCGTTTTCTCATTGAAAATGCTGATAATTATCCCTATAGGTTTTATGCCCCTTTATTTCTATCAGTTAGTTGCTTGTGTCAAATGGTTGAAATGCCTATATTTGAACGGAATAGATTAATGAAATCCCCTTATTTAATATATTTCACTCTATACTACAGTTTGGAGAGAAATATATTGTTTTTGTCCTGTCTTTATTCTTCTCATTCCACTGCCAAACCTTAAAATGGAATCTAATATTTATGTCAGAGTGGTCGATAACCCCAAACATTTGTTGAATATTTTTCAAAGAGGACTTCAAAAATATATATTTGCGGCACTTTTGCCTAGGTATTACAACGTGATGACATAAAATTTGGAACAGATGTGCCTTGTACAATCATGTTCTCTCAGGAATGTATCAACAAGTTTATTTTCATACTCTAACAGTGGCCTTTTTTTTTCCTTTGTCCCCATTTTTTTTTACTAAAAATGTATATTTGGCTCCCTTGCCCTTGTACTAAAACAAAATTGGTATGAGTTTGCATAGGACATGTGTCCAAATCAATTCACTCCAGTCACAGGTTTGGAATACATCACTTCGACATAATTAACAGTTGAGACCTTGCTGCCATAATATGAAGTCCAAATGACCCGAAACTTAGTATTATATATAATAGTTGTTTTTGCTCTAGACTCTAGAGAAAATCAAGCAATGTGGAAGAGTCCATTTTGCAAAGGGTTGTTTCGGAGTAGTATATTCTAGAAACGAGGGGTCAAAAATTTAAAATCTATTTTGGAGTTGAATGATTTGGGATGCTCTATTTCTGCTTAAAGTTGATATGGAACAATCCATGTGTGAAATTTAAGATGGAGTGAAATATGCGGTATTTACTCCTAAGTCGGCCTATCCCCTATCTAGTTTATAAAGCAAATTTTGATTAGCGCGATAAGTACTTATACACATACGCACTTATCGACGTATTTATTATGTTAGTTAATTAATGCCCTTTTTTCTCTACCAACAATGGCACAAGAAAGCTGCTGGGGGCAAAACTACTTCTGGGAACCACTTTGTCATGGGAACAAGAGCTATCTAATTCTAACAACCAAAGAATCCATGACATAACTACTGCAAACGTGAGACATCAAAACATGAAGCTTTGATACAATACCATAGTATTTTGAGGTAGGATCTGGGCATTGTGAATACCACAAATGGTGCTATCTATCGGTGCTCTATCATCCCCCGCCCCTCTCTTTACATAAAGGCTCCACAAACAAAAACAGCATATTTGGCAGCATTACACAAGATAAGGCTATCCATGACAGGCTTCACCTAATGAAGCAATAACAAGAGCATATATACAAATAAGCAAATGATTAACCTTATCCAGACTGGGGGTATTGCTAAAAGTGCTCGCGCCAACTCTGACGTAGTTTGTCGAGTACCGTTACGCTTAGTGGAATCTTTCTCAGGGTATCAATACACTCCCTCACTTCACATACAATCATTCGTGGGTCAGTACCGCACGTGACAACATGGACGGGAGACTGAAGCGTCACTTTTCCATCATCCCTCTTGTTCTCCTGTGCTTCATGCTCAGCCAACCGAGCAGTGCAGAGAAGGTTCTGTTGGTACCAATGCCATGTTTCAATAGCCACTGGATGGTAGAGGCGTCAATCGGGCAGGCATTGGTGGAGAGGGACCATGCTGTCACCGTGGTTATTGAAGATGACATCGTTGAGAAACGACGCACAGAGAGGCCTGACTTTACGTTTGAGACATTTCAAGACCAAGGTTTCGGGGCACGCCTTCGAGAATTCCAACACAACATCCTTGGAATGGCAGAATCTGTATCTGCCTACGAAGAACTAAAAATAATATCTGAAACGTCTGAATTCGCAAAGAAACACTGCGAGCATCTATTGGGAGGGGGGGGGTAGGCAGGATAGTGGCCTGTTGGGTCGATTGAAGACAGCACAATACAGCGTTGTTATTTCTGACCCCCTTTTAAGATGTGGCACTATAGTGGCAGCAAACCTCGGGATCCCCCACGTCGCAATCAGTTCCGACGGTGGCACATTTTTCGACAAAATTGCTACCGGTGTACCGCTACCATTGTCATACATACCGACAGTCGAATCGCCATTTACTGACCAAATGACTTTTCTACAAAGAGTGGAGAATGCATGGTTCTTTGGTCTTTCAACCATCTTGAAAAGCTGGATTTACGGTTACGTATATAACGATCTGGTCCGTAATTATATTAGCGATAATGAAACCATCCAGAGCGTAACGTCACGCACGGACTTGTGGCTGTATCAGAGCGACACTGTGCTAGGTTTTCCCAGTCCCTCCATGCCCAGCATGGTTCAGGTTGGCGGATTGACCGTACGTACTGGCGTCCAACTTTCTGAGGTAAGTTTGAATTATAATCTGATAACTTATGACGCCTGCTCTTTGTTGATTATAACTATCACTATAATTTTATACCCCTTTATTTCTAAATTGATTGTGTGAAATGGTTGAAATTTCTATATTTGAACAAAAAGATGATAAGCTTAAGATCCCCTTATTCACTTATATTCCACTCTATACCATACTATGAAGAGAAATATATTGTTTATTTTCGTGTCTCTTATTCTTCTCCTTCTACTGACAAACCTTAAAATGGATCATTTTTTTTTAATTATTTTCAAGGCAAATGATATTAAAAATTGGCAAGGGGTGGAGTGGTCAAATACCCCCAGATATTTCTTGATATTTTTTTTCAAAGAGGACTTCAAAAACATATATTCACGGCACTTTTGCTTAGGTATAATTACAACGTGATGAAAATTTTGTACGGATTTGCGTTGGACATGTGCCCTCACTCAGAAATTGGTGGCCCGCTGTTGGATTGGGACTTGTAGCGGCAAGATATGATGATGATGACTCAGAAATTCATAAATTTATCAACACGTTTTTTTTTTTCATACTGTAAAAGTGGCCTTGTTTTTTTTTTTTTCTTTTGTGCCCGTTTTTTACTAAAATGTATATTTCGCTCCCTTGCCTTTGCACTAAAACAAAACTGGTGTGAGGCCACAAAGGACAGTTGTCCAAATCAATTTATTCACAACTTCGGAATACATCACTTCGACATTATTACTATGAAAATAGTTTAGACCCAGCTGACCCTACGGTTGGCGAGGCTATGGGACCGGTGAGGTGAGACTCTAAATGTATATTTTGGGTCCATGCCTCATAATAGGAAGTCCAAATGACCCGAAACTTGGTATAGTGGTAGCTTTCGCTCTAGAGATTGAAAATCAAGCCATGTGGAAGAGTCCATTTTGCAAAGGGTTGTTCCAGAGCAGTGTATTCTAGAAACGAGGGGTCAAAATTTTAAAATCTATTTTGGAGTTGGATAATTTGGGATGCTCTATTTCTGCTTAAAGTTGATATGGAACAATCCATGTGTGAAATTTAAGATTGAGTGAAATATGCGGTATTTAGTTTATAAAGCAAATTTTGATTAGCGCGATAAGTACTTAATGCACATACGCACTTATCGACGTATTTATTATGTCAGTTAATTAATGCCCTTTTATCTCCACAAACAATGGCACAAGAAAGCTGCTGGGGGCAAAACTACTTCTGGGAATCACCTTGTCATGGGAACAAGAGCTATCTACTTCTAACAACCAAAAAATCCATGACAATAAAAAAAAACTACTGCAAACGTGTGACATCAAAACATGAAGCTTTGATACAATGCCATAGTATTTTAAGTTAGGATCTGGGCATTGTGAATACCACAAATGGTGCTATCTATCGGTGCTCTATCATCCCCCGCCCCTCTCTTTACATAAAGGCTCTACAAACAAAAACAGCATATTTGGCAGTATTACACAAGATAAGGCTATCCATGACAGGCTTCACCTAATGTAACAATAACAAGAGCATATATACAAATAAGCAAATGATTAACCTTATCCAGACTGGGGGGATGCCTAAAGTGCCTTCGCGAACTCTGACGTAGTATAGCTACAAAATGGCTTTGCTCGGACAACAAAAGTTGGTTATTATTCCTAGAATATTGTTGCCCTCTCCGCCTCAAATCGTCATAATACGTTATAATGCTATCATTTTTCTCGATTCATAGAACGTCACCAGCACATCGATCCTTGCAAATTTGCCGTTCGGGTGGTTAGTGTTATTACTGCAGATGGCTGTTTATTTTGTGTACGTGGTTGGGTGTTGTTTTTTAATTCTTTTTTTTTTTTGGCTATCCCCCTTGCATACTGTACTCGTAAGTAGGCCAGCAATATTTGCTTGTTTTTTCTACCTGTTCAATCTATAGTGCATGCAGGATTTGGTAAGTAGTTGTTTTCAGTTGTTACATGCTTGAAAAAAGCATGTACTGTTTCTGGTAGGGATCTTTGTGATTCCGGACCGATATCTTTAGAACCTCTGGATGGATTGCGATTTCCTTTGCTATGGGGATAGAGTGTGTGACCTATTGTGCTATTAAGTAGATTAGAAGTTTGCTGTTGTTTTGTGGTTCGTTTTTTAAAAAAAATATTTACACCCCTTTTCCTGATATGGAGTGATCTGGCCTCATTCCCTCTGTCTCAACCTCCTTGGGGACAGCTAGCAGCTGTAACATGTGTTTTGAGTTTTCAGTAGCATGGGAGTGTGTGGAAGGGTGTTTCCAGTGCTATATCTCCAGAACAGAACGTGTGATTGTGATGATATTTACCTCCATGAAAAATGGAGGTATAGTTTTTGGTGTGTCTGTGTGTGTGTCTGTTTGTGTTTCCACATATTTGTGGTCAGCATAACTTAAGAACCTGTTGATGGATTGTAATGATATTTGGTATTTGGTTAGGTGTTTGGAAGACGAAGGTCAAAGTCAATTTTGGATTCCCTGGTGTGTGACCTTGGTACTGCAACAGAACTTGGATTTTTGTATCTTTTGACATGGATATGCTATGGTCTTGATTTTTTGGTGGCAAGGAAGTGGTGTAAGGAAGAAGTGTTGTATGTTTGGGCCCTCTAGCAGCTTGCTCTAGAACTGCTTGGGCATTCTGGTCAAAATCTTCCAAGGAGCAAAAAAGAGCAACTGTGACCATCGCTGTCACCTCTGTATGGTGTGAACCATTATATACACATTGAGATACAATGTATGTGCCAGGTGCAGGTGTAACAATAAGAAATAAAAATGAAATGGTGTGGACACCAGAAAGGTGTAGTTTTGGACCTCAACTATGACCATCGCTTTCACCTCTGTATGGTGTGAACCATTATATACACATTGAGATACAATGTATGTGCCAGGTGCAGGTGTAACAATAAGAAATAAAAATGAAATGGTGAGGACACCAGAAAGGTGTAGTTTTGGATCTGACTGTTTACCATAGGTAGATATATAACTTAAGAACAATGATGGAATAATTTTGCCAAACGTCAAACCATATCAACCCCCACAACACACCATACGCACCATCACAAAACAAAATATTTCAAGCAGGTTTGAGTTTTCAGACTCTTGTTTTCGGTTGTTTTCGGTATTTAGTGAGACCCTTAGCAAGGGATAAAATACCCTGCCGTCCAGTTGCGTAATGTGGTAGTTTGGTTTTGTGCTCAAATCTCTATCCCAACACGAGTTCGTGGACCTCAACACTGCATGAAATGTATTGCGTGTTTGTAGATCTATTCAAAACGGTGGTGGAAGTCGATTGGGTCGGTTGTATATAATTGGATCATTTTCAAAGCATACGGTTTGCATTATCTTGAGTAGAATAGTTGTAGTAATTTTAAAGTACCGTGTCCAGAGGGGGTCTCACTAAATACCGAAAACAACCGAAAACAACTTTCACTAAATACCGAAAACAACCGAAAACAATTTTCACTAATTACCGAAAACAACCGAAAACAACTTTCACTAATTACCGAAAACAACCGAAAACAACTTTTAACTACCGAAAACAACTCGACACAACCATAAACAACAGAAAATCATTTCAATGGGTTATTATTTGATAATTTTTATTTTATTTTGGACAGGGGGTAGGCTAGGACGACACATGTTATTAATACAATATTAGCAATAATAGAGTCAACGATCTCCTGTGCCCTTTTGAATATATTAATGTTCGAATTCAGATTCATGGATCCTGTATGTTATAAACGGGGACTGCTTGGTTAACTCGCAAACTCAGCAATGGATATCTATACTACTTGGCATCTACTGTGTAACTCCAAGCAGAGGTTACGGTGGAGCGGGGGTGTAGTAGTGGCCCCAACAAGAAATCGCAGTCACTACTATCCCTCCGACAAAACTGCTTCGAAAGTAGGTTTGCTTATTAATTACTGTTGAATCTGCCTACTGCGCATTTACCTAATGTGTACTACATTTTTTCTAGCAACCAAAACAATCTAGTACATTTCTTGCTCAATTATAACGCATTCCGCTGCCACAACAAATCGGTTAAAATGGACAAACCGCAAACGTGTCTTACCACAGAGGCCCCTTATTCTGGATTAAGCTAAATGATCAAAATAAGGATTTTGTTCTACATCATAAAACAGTGTGGGATATAAAGGTGTTCCACAGTCTAAATCCCCATTGCTGGAAGAATCCTTCATTCAGAATTACCCCATTCTCTCCGTCGGCCCAGGAGAAAATAATCCAAGGGATAGTAACGAGTAGATAAAATAAAAATAAGTAGTTGTTTAAGAGTTATTTTCCGGCTGTTTTGAAGTTCTGATGTTCGGTTGTTCATGCGTATTTTAGGAGGTTTCGAGTTGTTTTTTGGTATTTATTGAGTTGTTTTCGGTATTTTCCGAGTTGTTTTCGGTAGATATTAAGTTGTTTTCGGTAGATTTTAAGCTGTTTTCGGTAGATTTCAAGTTGTCTCCGGTTGTTTTCGGTAGATTTCAAGTTGTTTTCGGTTGTTTTCGGTAGATTTCAAGTTGTTTTCGGTTGTTTTCGGTTGTTTTCGGTATTTAGTGAGACCGCTTGCTAATACATTGCTAATTATTGAACTCACGGGCAGAAGAGATTGAAATGATTAAAGAAAGGGGACTTGGGTGATGAACCCAGCACACGTGCTACAATAGTGTCCACAATTTTAGACTTACGCGTTATTTTAACCCTATTCAGACCGGGCTTTTTTGGTCTGAGGTTACAGGCCGTGAGTGGATGTTTTTTGGTCATCCCTGGACCGGGGAGGGGGGTGGGTGAGGCCCTCCACTTCTAAGTACTGTAACTCTTGAACGACGTGTCGTGCGGCCTCAAAAGCCCCCCTCCACCCCCGTTTAAATAGGGTTAAACTCGCCCGACTGGCAGGCATTCGCCATCCGACTTTCGGCCGCAGTTTTAGCGAGTATGGTCCAATATGTCAAGGTATAAAGCGATCTTGAAATGTCACTTCATCATCCTGTATACCGAATTTTACAGGTCTGTTTTTTCTGGACCGGTACAATAAGAAAAAAAAAATATTTTTTTTTACCTGCATTATGTACCGGTAACCACCCCTTCCCCAAACCATTAGTAAGGATCCTCATACCGGTATGGTGTATGTGCAATGCAATAATTGTTGCACATTGCAGGACTAACAAGTTTCGGTGCACAAACAAACAACGAGCATCGGCCATCTTTTAGAAATAACCGTAGATCCCTAAATTTGCGGGCTAATCGAGAAAACGCCGAACGTATTACTACCGAAAAAATTATTTAGAGCTCGAAGACTCGTTGTCTGATTGATTTTCGTGCAAGTTGACAGCGGTATAAGCTTTAAGGCTAGTTTCCATGGGACAAAAATTACGATACATATGAGAACAAAAACATAAACAGACCAAAAATTATAATTCAACAGCATGTCTTTTGCATATTCATTTTTGCATATTCATATTCATTTTTGTTTCCCCAAATAGCCCATCGGGGCCCCGAGTAGGAAATGTGACGTAAGCAAAAGTTTAATTTACACATGTAGGATTTGGAGGATTTTATGCAGTCATCTGGAGACGCCGGAGTGATCGTTGTCAGCTTTGGTTCCATGGTCCATGCAATGTCGATGGAAAAGAAAGAAATGTTCACCACAGTGTTCGCCCGACTCCGACAGAAAGTGGTGTGGCGTTACGTGGGAGAAAAGCCGGCTGGTCTGGGTAACAACACCAAGCTGATGTCCTGGCTACCTCAAAATGATTTATTAGGTGGGTAGAGAAAACAAATGTCATTGTCTTATCAATATTCATAACAAGTTTTTATGTTCAATCGGTAACCGCCTGTCATCTTCCTCAGGAAAATTCTTACTGGTAATACTCCAAACTGCAGGTATGTGGCTGATAATAATGCAGTCCCAAGCGTAAAGAATGGTCATACATGCGGTTCTAAACGTTTTATGTTATCGTATCTAAAAGAATAATATTTGTAATAAATAGAACAAACCAGGCATCAGTAAAATAAAGTTGAACACTGTTATGTTTTTTTTTTAATGCGGTCCCAATAGTTATTGTATTAAAACCACACTGACTTAGTTGTATGGATGATTTTCGCGGGCGCATTGATCTTTCATTACTGTAAAAAAAAAAAAAACTGCGGCCAAATTTCATACTACATAGGGCACATGGTCTAGGCATGGGACCACAGCGCATTGCTCGTGGCGTCGGGCGTGGCGTAACTGGTAGAGCGTTCGGCTCGGAATCTATGGGTCCTGAGTTCGATTCCCACCGTGCCCCCGGCGTTGTGCCCTTGGGAAAGGCACTTTACACGACTTTCCTTCTGTCTGTACCGTGTATGTGGCATTGTTAATATAAGTTACAAAACTTGAGTGCAGTGCCACATCGTCCTCGTCTGTCCAAAAGCAAATAGAAAAAAAAATCGCATTGTTCCCTCACAACCATGCCGATACAAACACGATTAAGATAGTGACGATTGCATCTTACAATCTTACTGGAGGTGCACAGAGACAAACCATCATAGGAAAGAATGGTCTGATTTTAGTCCTGTGGTTTAGCAACACTTTATTATTTTTCTTGTATTTTTGGGGTCTCCAGAGGATGCAATTCATAAAATAAAGTTGGTGTGGCCTTATTGGAATTACAACATGCTTTATGCATTAGACGAAAATGCCGAAAAATTAGAATAAAAATTACAAAAAGCACACATCCCTCCACTATCGTAATGTATGGATATCGTAATGTAAGAGTATCTGTAGAAACAATCCGACAATATGGTTGAAACACCGAGGATTTTTAAGTTCTTTGTCTGTGGCTTAGTCTAAAGCTAAATGTAGCTGAGGCTGTTCACTTCCCACAAGCAAATTCTGTTGATACAATTAATACCATTCCGCTCTTTGCAGCTCATCCAAGAACAAGGGCCTTCGTCAATCACGCTGGGTTGAATGGAGTGTACGAGGCCCTGTACCACGGCGTGCCCATGGTCTGTCTGCCGCTGTTCGGGGAACAACCTAGCACCGCTGCTCGGGTCGCGGCCAGGGGGATGGGAGAAATGTTAGACTTCAGAACGGTCACTTCGGACCAATTGTACCAGGCTATACTTCGTGTTCTCACCAACAACAGGTAAGGCCGAGTCGTATGCCGTATGTACATCTATATGTAGTAACGATAGTTCACCTTTACTCGCGAGGTAACCTATATCCGTTGTACCTAACAACAGGATATTTAGTGATATCACGTTGATGGACGGTGGTTTCAAATTGCATTTTTTTTTGTTATAATGCAGTTTGAGACCTCCGTCCGTCAACTTGATATCCCAAAATACCTTGGTGTTAAATACAGCGGATAAAGGTTATCCTGCGAATAAAGGTGAACTAGCGCTAGGTGTTTGGGAGAGAGGGGACTCTTCGGTATCATTGTGTTTGTAAAAGAATTCAGTTCACTTGGATACTCAATTATTTACTTAACCTAAGCTTTAGGTAGCTTATAATTTCAGTAACGTTTGCGTATATGTGTATGTGTGTGTGTGTGTGTGTGTGTCTGTGTGTTTGCGTTTGTTTGTTTGTAAGTTTGTATCTGTCTCTCTGTGTGTGTTTGTGTGTGTGTGTGCGTTTGTGTGTAGTTGACGAAGGTATGGGGTCGTGAAACTCTAGGATAGATATATTATGGAATCGCTTATTTATGGTCTAATTATGTGACCGGATCATCCGGGGAAAAAAGATGAAATTTTCCTTTTTTTATGGTTATTGTTTCCTATCATATCAAATTTATTGTCCACAACAATTCTTAGATTCCATTTGTGATGTGTTATGATTCTGTGCGACGAGTGACTCTTGCAGATTCCTTGATTGGAACATGGTTCAGCCATATTATGGGGAATTTTCTTACACTGCGTCAAATTGAGTTATGTATGTCTCCTACGATAACCCATTGTGCCTGATCCTTGTGTGTGCTGTGGTAGCAAGTAACTTGTTCTAAGAAAAAAAGTCAGATAAACAACATCTATGTATAAACAAACTCACTTTTCCAAATTTGCTGCGCTTAGCTTTAGTGACACCGCAGCCCGCCTTTCTCGTCTGCACCGTGACCAGCCGCAGTCACCCATGGAGCGGGCCGTCTGGTGGATAGAACACGTCATCAAACATGGCGGACTGCCCCATCTCCGCGCACGCGCCGTGGAGCTGCCGTGGTACCAGTACTACCTGCTGGACGTGGCTGTGTCCCTGTTAGGCATTTGCTCAGCTGTCACGGTAACTGTTTGGTACAGCTGTTTGTTTCTTTGTAAAAATGTTTGCTGGAAAAAAGACCGCAAACTGAAGTCACAATAGAAGGTTACAAGAATTTAGTGCATAAAGATGTCAACCCTGTGACACAAATGAACATGCCTGTTACTTGAAAGTTATATCTACATAGTGCCATTGTGCTAGGCTTCCTGGAAGTAAAAAGTACACACATACAAATTACAAAACCTAGATTTTACCTGCATTTTTACTAACACCGTTAATCTGTTCGTCAGTATACTTTTATCAATTAATGGAGTTTTACACGAACTCATCACAGCTTTCCGTAGCGTTTTTGGCGACTCATAAGGGGCTAGCGTAATTGTATAGAGAGTGTCCGTTTGACAAAAATTCTCAAATTTCCACGAGCATGTGGCATATTAGGAATTTTTCCCAGGCATGTGTAGTTGCATAATCCCTTTAGAGACGTATAACTCGGGAATGGGTTGACGGATCGTCATGATGTTTTGAGTGTAGATAGCTTCAGAGTTGCCAAATGCTAATCATGCAAATCACGGACTAATTTGCATATGAAATGATGACAAGTCATAGATACAGTGCATTACATGTTAGAGTCA
Source organism: Branchiostoma floridae (assembly GCF_000003815.2). Taxonomy (NCBI): domain Eukaryota; kingdom Metazoa; phylum Chordata; class Leptocardii; order Amphioxiformes; family Branchiostomatidae; genus Branchiostoma; species Branchiostoma floridae. The sequence continues at coordinate 3,172,475 of NC_049993.1, read as the reverse complement.
ATCAACCAATCAATCAAAAATGGTTTGCATATGTAACTCAGAAAGAGACAAATATTAGGATAACTGTAAGTTATGGAAATATCAGATTGGCAAAAATGCCAGAAATTCCAAGGTAATTCGACCACGCGTGCACAAATAAACCATCCATTTGAAAAAGAATAACCCGGGAAATCATCATGTTTTTTTGATATATAGATAAGTTCGGAAATACCTTTCATGAATATGGGATATCAATGCAAACCAGGGACTAATTTGCCTAATTAACGAACATAATTTTAAATCACAGTGTTTATACAATGGCACTTAACCATGAAATATGTAACTAGAAAGATCGATAGACATCAATTATGCAAATCGTTACATAATTCATATAATTAATAAGGAATTGTTATTATAGTGTTAACGAAAATTCCATTCTTGTGACATTTGTTAGTAACACGCATGTTTATTTGAACATGTGGATGTAAGTCACGCAAATTAGGGTCTCATTTACATAATTTATGAGAAAATGCTACAGTGGCTTTCTCTGCTGAGACCTATAATTTGAGCACATTGTTATTTAGGTAGAGGAGATCAACTGATATATTTCATGCAAATGAGGACCTCATTTATATAACCAATCAGAATAAAGGATAGGCCTTTCTTGTTAACAGCAATGTCCTACAACCATCCATCGCGTAAATCTCCATACATAAAGCAAGGCAAGGCGAAAGGATAGAACACAAATGCAACACACCTATACCAAGGATGATTGACACATATAAACAATTATTATTATTATAAAACCGTCGCCATGGCAATACCTACCTATTTCATCAGGACTCATCCAAGTCCTCTCGAGTTTACAAAAAAAAAAGCATTCAATGGCCTTAGCTGTGTCTGTGTTTTTTCCACTTGTGATGTCTTTCACATGCACATGACCTTTGACCTAGATCATTGCAGTCCCATGCTGTGTATGCAAATGTACGACACTCTACTTCATATGTTGTATTTGCGTATGAGCCACAGCGCCTGGAATGAACAGTAAATTTCTCCAGTATAACCCTGTGCCATGTTGATGTGAGCGTATAGATGACATCCTCTGGGAAACTTGAAACTGATGCGAGTGTGCGAATGAAAAACAAATTGAAAAGTTTGGCTTGCACATTTGACTTCATTATGGAATTATGTTTTTTGGGAGGTTAGAGAATGACATTAAACAGAATAAAGTATTGCAATAAATAGATTTTACTTGTATGTCTATTCTTTCGAATCATTTTTCTTTGTCCTTTGAATTGACGTTGACATTCTTTGACGTCGGTATATGTTTCTCAATATTTTTTAAAAATCTACGGCTCATTTGATTTGAACTATTTTAATGTGGGTCATTTTTTTTATAATTTGAAAATTGGTGCGTGAGCGGATGTCATCCATATAATCACATTAACTTGAAAATAAAATTTGAGAAAGTACTACTAATAATTAAATCAAATAGAACATGATATTTTGTTTTGATAGTTTATATGAGAGATCAAAAACACCTTTTATTTTAGAAATATCTTGTTTATTTTATATGCCCCGTTCTCAGATGAGGCAAGGTTTTTAAGCCTTACATTTTACAAATAACAGGTGACCTTACAGAGATTCAGTTTGTCGCTATTTCGTTTTATGTAACTTTTTAGCATGATATCACCAAGGTTACGCAAAAATGACCAAATATAAAAAATATCGTGAAATTCGTTCCAATTAAATTCTGTGAAAATTTCTTGTGGGTCTAGCGTAAACCGTTCAGGTATTATGTGAGCTCACCGAATTGCAATATTGCCCGAACATCTTTTTTGGGCCACGCCTCAGGGGCAGATGCATTTTTTATAGTATTACGATCGCTTTGAAAGCACGAATGCATTCCCTATGGAATTGGTTTTGAGGTAGCATTTGCCTGTTTCGTCTTTTGCCAGAACAGAAACGGCTTTTTTTGTATCTTCAAATCACTTGTACTGTTTCGGGCTTTCTTCAGCACAAGAAAAGCATTGCCATAATGAATATTTTAAGTACGTTTTTTCGGTTTCCGGCAAATGAGAGTTAATGTGTTAATATTACAACTCTTAATCCCTCTTTTGGTATTCTTCGAGAGAAAGAGGAACACCATATTTAAGCTATAATATTTCAAGTACGTTTCTATTTCACCTGTGAACTCAATCGTATTTTGAATTTACCAAATCTTATTTGAAACACTGCTTATTTTAAAGAAGTTTCTAGAAAGTCAACGACTGTCTTGCGGGACATGGCAAAGGCGCGGTATTCTTATAACCATGGGTTTACTTCTATTACTATGACTCTTGATAATGTGTTCAAGCAAAACGCATGTTTGTAAAATTCTGTTGACCTTGTAACAAATTGTTTCCATGCTTATTAGTAACAAAAATTGCTGGAACTATAGAGTGATTGGCAAGCTTGACTACATATACATTGACTACCATTTCATTGAGGTGATAGACTTTGCTGTATTTTAAAGCTACTGTTACTATTAATCTGACTGTCGTCCATGTTCAACTTTTTTTCTGAAAAGACTAGGGTTAAAAAAAACCAGGCTTTCCAGAAAAAGAAAGATTTTGTAAATAAATTAAAATCCACATTTTTTATTCTTAACGTAAGAGTTTAAATTGACCAATTGTCCTTACGAATTATCAAGAATTGATACAAGAGCTCCTATGCTTAACTAACTGGTTTACAATATTTTTGAAGCGCCAGCACCTATTTTTTCGCAATTGATAGAAATCACCACACCTTCCATTCAGGACATTTTTATCATGAAATTACATGACGCCATTCAGCAAATTCCACAACGATAACTGGGTCCAAGTACCGTTATAAGCTCATTGGGATGTGGGTATATTTATCATTGCAGTGAATTTTTTTTTTATTCAAGTTGGTCATAAGTTTTACTAATTATCAAGCAGGTGCAGGTACTGTGTAGTAGGAGTGGTTGTTTTCTCCAAGATAAAAACTTAAATCTTCTTCTTGTTTTGTATGAGCCATTACCGAAATGGAGACGACTTTTAAAGGAATTTTACCACCCTGTCGCTTTTTATTTTTTTCCTGAAAACCCCAGGACCAACAACTTAACTTGATGTTGCTTTTTCTGTATGTTTCATTTTACTTCTTTGTTAAGTATATAATTCTGTATACTGCTGTTAAACTGTTTTACTTTGTTTGCAATCAGCCATCGGACCTAATCTTGTCTTAGTGGTATAATTCCCTGCTCGTAGCGTGCGAGGCCCGGTGGGTAGGAGTTTCTACCTTGTTCGAGGGTTTCTTTTCGGAGGTCAGTGGTGATACTCTGGTACTGAGAGTGTTTTATTGGGCTCAAACTCTGGCAGTTTAAAGTTACTTACAATTTGAACGTAGGAAGTTAACGTCAAAAAAGAACAGCAACAACACTAGAAGTACCTACATTTGCACGGGAATACATCACTTTTCTTTCTAGTCCGGTGAGAAAAATGTAGCAACTATAGACAGGTGGTCACAGTAGAGAACGTGCTGATCTATTGACGAAGAGCAATTAGTTACACGTAATTTTAGTACCCACTGATCTTTATTCATATAAATATTGCACAGGTAAGCCAATTGTTTAGATCTACAGTTCAAATAATTCTGAAGAGAAATATTGATGAGAAAATAATCATTCTCGCCACTGTCAAACCTAAGTATCAAAACTGAACGCAAATTGGCCAATTTTCCCACGTTTTCCGCTAAGTAACTTTTCCTGATTGTCTCCAGTAACCCTACTAAAGTCAAATCTGCCGAAAATGATTGGTAGTGCCATGCGAAATGTTGGTAAAATTCAACGACAAAGACTTGTATTCTAACAATCAGTGCACGCGTACCGTCCGCAACCGCTCAAATGACCCTGTCTGAACTCCAAATCCTCGCAAACTACAATTTTAATCCGGGCACAGGGTGACATATGGCCTTTGTAAGGCCGTAATATGCATCTGTTTGTGTATATACGGAATTTCAAAGCCCCGCTTATGAATATTAACTAATATTCGCCTTCCTTGTCGCTGATTGGCTCGCTCAATAATGCAATTAACTCTCGCTAAAGCCCAGACCGCTGGCACCTGGCACGTGTGGGCTCTGGGGTCACGAGAGGTCACGGGAGAAGGCGGAAAGAAAGCAATTTTCCCCTCAGAAAAGTACTGAAATTAAAATTTGAAATTGGTTTATGCCTTTAAATTTCACTTGGATCATTTTACCATATATCCAATGCCTATCTATACCAAATTTCAGGTCGTTTAATAGTACTACGATGGTACACGGGGCCAAAATTTGCAGTTTTGTTCAAAACTTGCCAAAAACATCAATAAAATCATTTTCGGAGCAGATATGGAAAATTGAAAAAATGAAGCAATTTGAACATTTGACAGGAGAAAGAAGAAAGAAAGAAAGAAAGAAAGAAAGAAAGAAAGAAAGAAAGAAAGAAAGAAAGAAAGAAAGAAAGAAAGAAAGAAAGAAAGAAAGAACAAGAGTTCGTAGACCTCAGGCCTGCATGAAATGTATTGGGTTTCTGTAGACCTATTGTGTATTTTTGCCTTTTTGTCTGCAGCACGGGCACTTTAAGGCCTGTGACAATTTTGGTCGAACATGAAATTCGAACCACTGCGTGACCTTAGGTAACCCCGCCGGGCCGGAGCGTTTTTAGAACGGTCCAATGTCAGTATCTAATGTTACATTGCGAAAACAGGAACTTACGATGTATGGGTTACACTAACTACTTTTTTTAAGACTTATTAATATTGAGTGTTAAAGATATTGATCTAGTATTTATCAAATATCGACATAACTAGAAGCGGTTAACAAAAGGGCACCCCCGCGAGAGCTGCAAGTGGTACAGTCCGAACATGGGTTCCGACCTCCCGGGGTGTGGAGTGGCGGGAAAACAGCGAGGCGCTCATACTTCAAGTAAACAGCAAAATAATGCTATAAATCGATAAATCTAGCCCAAAATAATAGTATGGCAGTTGACTGATGCCTTATAAGGCTAACTGCTTGCGAAATTTCGCATTGATACAACAGCGATTTAACAGATACAGACATAAAACATTCATATTTTACCATCGGTTTATGTTACGTACAGTCAAACATGTCTTACTTGGACGCAGTTCTTGTAGGGTAAGTAGTGTTTCGTCGGCCCCTGCCCACATCAGGGCACCAGTTTTATTACGAGTTTTGGGCAGATTTAGGTTCATTAAGCCTTAGACCTTCAGAAATCAAGTGGGTCTTCTTGCAATATCTTTGATTTCCGTGGCTGTATAGATATTTGTACGAAAAATACCAAAAAATTGTCAAAAAATTCTGTTTTTGCCCCAAAATTGAGCCTTACCTAGGTATAGCGGCAAGATCCCCAGGCATATTAGATATCACAGAGATATAATCTATTACTCCAGAAAATATGACTCAGTTAGACAATCATTTCATAGTGGGCACAGACCCATTTTAATAGTATCCCTATTTTTTACCAAAAAATGGTTTTTTAAACCCAAAATATTGAGGATCCACAATTTTCTTGTCATCATATTTTGAATATGGGTGAATTACGTTAACTGGCCAAAAATTGTTGAAAACAGATGGTTACATCAAAAGTTATGGCCATATAACTGCTCGACTGAGAATCTACGGGTGTCACATGCCTTAAACTGCCTGTGTGTGGTACGTGGTTGGAAAAATGAGCTTTTTACTGTGTTGGTTGTGCACCATGCAAAAGTCTGACTCTGAAATTCCATTTTCTGAATTTGTAAGTTTGGACAGGGATGAACATTACTTATTTTGGATTTCTTAAGTATGTAACCAAACACAGTACTTTGAAGTTGTTGAGACGCTACCTTTTTTTGTCTCAGATGGCCCATGCACATGTAGTTACTCTGTCTCATGATATACTAATATCTTCCTATTTCAATGTACTGACCTAATGCAGCTGCTAAGTCTCCTTGGTTTGTGTTCTTCCAATGATATTCATTAAAGATTTATTTCTGGGGTGTTATTCACTTGACATCGGAATGTTACTCGCATAATTTGACCAATGATACTTTTATCTGTAGTTCCATAGACATTAGACAACATGAATAGTGGTAGCCCCCATGCAGCAGCAACAGTTAGTCCCCAGGGTGGTATGATATTTTCATTCAATCCATCCAACCCAAACCTAAATCTCCTGTAGTATCTAAGCCAAATTTAACAGCATAATTTACTATGAAAAATGTCCTTGTCAATCCCATTTATAGATGGCAAGCTGCTGGCAATGGAAGCTTTGAAAAGTTCAGAAGCTGTTGTAGTCAAAGCAAACACCCAGAAAACATCCCCGCAAACCAATGAGCAGTTGCTTAGAAGGGGAATTTCATCATATATTTGCCGCGACAAAATGCGACAAACGATACTGAATTTAAAACAGAACAAAGCTAAGCCTCCACCACTTAACCCTGCCTGTACCATAGATTAAGCAGGCCCAAAAACCAAGCGAATATGACTAGCCCAAAACTACAAATTACCTGTATACAGTATGGAAATGGCATTACCAAAGAAACAAAAAGAAACACAGGACAAATCATACACATACCTTTCTCTTATGCCCACACTCTATACAGTTCTCCTCCACATTAGAAAATTGCATCTTCCTCTGTTTAAGTTCAAGTTCAACCATGATTGCCAACAGGGTAAAGGAACTTGTACCGGAACTTAAAACTCAGTACTATACAGCTCTAGAAACACCACAAAGAGTAATAAGCAAACTCCAATTATACCTGACCAACAGATATATAATCTTGTACACTCCCGTCATCTGGCAAACTGTCAGTGCCACTAAGTAACCTGATACATTGAAGGTGGCCCAGGCCAGATGATGGTTCTACACCCAACCATAATCTGTTTTTAAAACCAAGCAGATATTGGGAGGATGCCCCAACCACACTAAAACAGGGTCAACCTATACAGTATCAAGTTCAAGCACTAGGAGGCCCAAAATGAAACCTGACCACCAGGACACCACAAACAACTCACGTACCAAATGGCAACACAATGGCACCCTGCGTTCCGGAGATACAGCGCACGCCCCGTGCCCGCACAAGAGGTAACCTAAAATGTCAAGTTCAAGCACCAAGGGAGCCAAAATCAAAATTGAGCATTATTCAGCCACCGCCAACACATGTGCCAAATATCATCGCGCCAGCACCAGCCGTTCAGAAGATATAACTCCGGAAATACCCCTCCCGGACACAAAATTCGACCTGCCGGGTCAAGTTCAAACGCGACAAGGCCCAAAGTCAATCCTAGGCAACAGGCAACAACCCCCCACCCATGCACCAAAAATCGTTGCAATCGCGCGTATCGTTCCGGACACACAGCGCCAAAAGTGCCCCAAAAACACAAAAAATGCCACCTTCAATGTCAAGGTCAAGCGCCAGGAGGCCCAAAATCACACCTGAGTGTCAGGCTACCACCCCCAATCCACGTACCAAAAATCGTCGTGCTCGCACTATCCGTTCACGAGATACAGCGCCCTACATCCCCGGCTACCGAAAATTCCTACCAGCATCAAAACCATACCTGCATACATGCAGGTAAAGAAAGAAAGCTGGCGAGCACACAGGCAGGTCTGCAGAGAATGATCGACACGATGGAATATTATGGAAAAAAATGGAGATTTGAGTTTGCACCAGGAAAGAGTAAATGCATCATCTTTGGGCAGACAACTAACAGCCATAACGTGGCCAGTGAAACAACCTTGTGGAAAATGGGAACAAGTTCTATACCGGAGACAGCTACAGTAACGCATGTTGGGGTACAACACTCTGCCAACATGTTATCAAAAGAACCCATTGAGGGGGCATGCAGAAAAGGGAAGGGAAAGATTAGTGCGATTCTGACAACAGGTTCTGAAGGACAACACCCCAACCCGCTAATCTACAAGACCTTGTACAACACGTTGGTCATTCCCAGCATGCTACATGGGTGCGAGTTTTGGGACCCTTCAAGCAGCGACCTACTTAAACTAGAGAGAGTGCACAGAAGGGGAGCAAAAAAACATGCAAGGCATGCACTTTCAGACAGAGACGACGGCGTGTCTTAGTGCAATAGGACTGACAAGTCTGAAGTCAATCCTGGACAAATGTAAACTCTGCCTTTTCGGAAAGCTCGTTAGTCTGCAAAACACTGTACTTGCAAAGAGAATGTTCCTCATCAGGCTGTACTCCTACATCCTAGCAAAGCCAGGCAGTAAGACAAGAGGATTTGTGGACGAGTGTTTTGAAGTTGCTAAGGAATATGGCCTGGTGGAGTGGCTGGAAGGATACTGGTTGACAACAGACTTCCCTACAGTAGATGCATGGAAACATCTAGTAAAGACGACAATACAGACAAAAGAGAGTGAGAGGTGGAGGGAAAGCACTGCATCCGAAACCAACAGCCACAGGTTCTACAGAGTCCACCAGACAAACAACAAACCCCACAAGCTATGGACACTAGCAAGACAACAGCCAGAGTATCAGAGAGACCTTAAGAACCTCATACTCCTCAGTACCATCCCAACCGGACACACCGTAAAAGCATGTCCAACCTGCCACAACGCTACAGAAGACTTGGTCGGTCATCTATTCACCAGATGTTTCACTTTTAACCACTTACGACAAACCCTGGCAGAAGAAATAGCAAACACCCTGGGAGTAAGAGTCATGGCAAAAGTGCACGAGCAACCAGATGAGAGATTCACAGAGGTCATGCTGGGTGCCGAGATAGTGGAAGAAGCTGTAGAACCAGCAGTGTGGAGCGCCTTCATCACACAACGGCCAGATTGCTCCGCCCTCTGTCAGCCATGGCATTAAAGCACGCCACCTGGAAAGAGAGGCAAAACTGCAGTACGGGGAAGGAGAATAGAACCAAGAGAGCTGAGGACGTACATACGAGAGAAGAAGAAAGAGCTGAAAAGAGCTAGACTTAAACTACCCCCAACAAAGGCTACAACACAGCCTCGACAGAAGCTAGACTGTGAGCTAAACATACGAGCTGTGGAGAACTGAACTGTGTAGAGTCACAAGGAGTTGTAGAGAATGATACGGAAAGGGTCACTGAACCTTGAAAGTGGAACTCTAAAGAACTTTAGAGAACTCTTGAGAGTTATGTGTACAATGCACAGAAATAGAGACGAGAAGAGACAGTTATGATAGATCTGATCGAGTGATTTTTTAATGTCCCAATGGTCATCAGTAGACTAGACGTTTGGGGCATGGGATACCCCTGGCAGGTTCGTTCACCTGCCCTCCGAGAGATTGTAAATATGAGTACGAAATTACAACAATATAAGGATATAATTTATTTTATTTTAACAGGATTGCTATGTACCACATGTTTAATGTCACGGCTTCCCCTTTGTAAATACTTCAGCTATGCAATGCTCTCCCAAGGGAGGAATAAAGTACAAGAAAGAAAGAAAGAATGAATGAATGAACTGTAACAGGAACACAGGACTGTTGCCTCAGAAAAGTTTAAGCCAGGACAAGGAAGGCGTATCTATGTGTGTGTGCAGAACTGTAACAGAAACACAGGAGTATTGCCTCAGAAAAGTTAAAGTCAGGACAAGACGTATCTATGTGTGTGCAAGGTACACAGACAGTTATGCTGTGTGCAGAAATGTAAGAGAAACACAGGAGTATTGCCTCAGAAAAGTTTAAGTCAGGACAAGGCGTATCTATGTGTGTGCAAGGTACACAGACAGTTATGCTGTGTGCAGAAATGTAAGAGAAACACAGGAGTGTTGCCTCAGAAAAGTTTAAGTCAGGACAAGGCGTATCTATGTGTGTGCAAGGTGTAGTTATGCTGTGTGCAGAAATGTAACAGAAACGCAGGACGGCTGTTCCAGAAACATTTGAGACGGGACGAGGTGTAATTATGTTGCGTTTAATATTTTGATATTTGTACCTAATTGTATATAATTAATTGAAAGTGGACTTGTTCAACCCTGCATTATAAAGGTGTTATAAATGTATGGAATGTGTGTGCCATTTGTACTAAAATGTTTATGCTCAGCTAAGGGACAATGTACATGTGTGTGACAATAATCTGAAGTTTGAAACTGACAGCACCAATATTATTAAAAGAGGGTTTACATGGGGGTCTTGATTATGCTAAAATACTTGATACATTAAGGCTGACAACACATAGAATTTAGTTTAATTTCCATTTTGATTCAGTATGAGCTAGAATTTTACAATCAAGGGTCAATTTTCACTAAATCCATTTGATTTGATTTGATTTTTGATTTTATTTATTTTGCACAATCATTAAAAAAGTTAACATAAAACAAATTAAAGGATGAAAGTACATGCAGGGGGGAAGAAAAAAGCCTCGTGGCTTGTACAAAGTCTTCCTCCAAAGTAACAAGATTGAATAGACGTGAAAAAATTATACATTGGACAATAATGTAACCAAAAGAATTATATCAATTAACAAAATGGAAATAAATCATAATAGTTCAATAAATGATAACTAATGCAATATCATAACGGCGAAATGAATGAAATGATGTAATAAGAATATAACATTGAAAGAAAAGTAACAACTGACAATGAATGGGAGATTAATTAAATGTTTGATTATCTAATAATGACTTTTTTAACAGGTATTTGAAGATGGATGGTGAATGACTAAGATGTAAGGTTTCATTTAAACTATTCCAGATTTGCGGACACCTGAACAGCATGGAAAACTTTCTTTGTTGTGTTTTTACTTGTATCTGTTTTAAATGGTTAGACTGTCTGGTATGGTACTGATGGTGGTCTGAATTGTGATGGAAAAGGTTCTGGAATTGCTTTGGTATACAAGAACTATTAATGGTTTTGTGAACAAAAAGGCAACTTTGCAGTTTGTTTATATCATATATAGTTAATACTTTTAAATTACGAAACAAAGATGCAGAAGGGAATGTATACGACACATTTGAGACTATTCGGACGAAGCGTTTCTGCAGAAGAAGTAGAGGTTTAAGTGATGTGGAGTATGTACTCGCCCATACGATGTTACAATATGCAAGATAGGGATATAGTAAACTATAGTATAATATCATATATGTTTTAGAAGATAGTAGCGTTGCGATTTTTCTGACAATACCTATGTTTTTATAGATTTTTTTGCAAATAAGGTCAATATGTTTTTTCCAGGTAAGTTTGTCATCAATGGTGACACCTAAAAAACACGTGTGCGTAACTTGATTAATTGGTGTGTTATTAATAGCTATTTTAACATTTTCCTTATTGTATTTTTTCTTCCCTGCAAAAATAATGAAATTTGTTTTCTTGACATTTAAGGATAATTTGTTAATTTGGAACCATTTGTTTACTTTGTCTAATTCTCTATTCATTTTACTGACTAATATACCAAGGTCAGAATGTGATGAAAACAAGTTAGTATCATCTGCAAATAGTAGTGCATATAGTTCATCAGATACATTAGCCAAATCGTTTATATATATGAGAAATAATAGAGGACCAAGAATAGAACCTTGAGGGACGCCACAGGAAATTGATCTTGTATCTGAGGAGTAGGTATTATTAGAAACATACTGTTTTCTGTTAGATAAATAGTCTTTTAGCCATGTTAAAACATATCCTTGAAAGCCATAGCAGTTAAGTTTTTCTAATAGAATTTTATGGTTCACGGTGTCGAATGCTTTAGACAAGTCCAGAAACACACCAATGGTGAATTCATTCTTTTCTAAGGCCGAGGTAATTTTATCTACTAATTTCAAAAGTGTCATATATGTTGAATGGTGTTTACGGAAGCCATATTGGTGTTCATGGAGAATGTTGTTATCTTCTAAGTGCTGTAGAATTCTCTTGTATACTAATTTCTCTAGGACTTTTGAAAATACCGGCAAAACTGATATGGGGCGGTAATTTGACAGTAAACAGGTGTTTCCCGATTTGAAAAGCGGTATGACTTTGGCTATCTTTAAATCATTTGGGACCATACCAGTTTCCAAGGACAATTTTAGTATATACGTGAGGGGCTCTAGTATTGAGCTGCTGACTTGTTTTATTAAGGAGGTGCTTAATTCATCATTACCAGGAGCAGAGTTCTTAAGATTACAAATAATATTTTGGACTTCGGATACAGTGGGTGTTTCAAAGAAGCTATAAGATGGGTAGACATTGTTAATGAAAGATAGAGGAGAACAGTCAGTCTTGTCGATCTTTTTAGCTAATGAGGGTCCAATATTAACAAAAAAGTTATTGAAGGCATCTACAATGTCTTGTGGGTTTGATATTTCATATGTGTCGTCACAGAGTTTGCTAGGAAGGACATTCGATTTCTTTTTTTTATTAAGAAGCTCGTTTATCAATTTCCATGTGGTTCTTATGTTATCTGTTGTCTCCTTGAATTTTTGGTGATAGTGATTCCTTTTAGATAAGCGAATTAATGTGTTGAATTTATTTCTGTAAGTTTTATATGTCTGGAAAGAAGTTGGATTTGGATTCCTTACATATTTTTTGTATAACTTGTTTTTCTTGATGGACGATTTATGAAGCGCAGGAGTGAACCAGGGTTTGTTCTTTTCTACATTACGTTCGGAGTGAGTAACAATCGGGAAACATTCTTCAAACAGAGAAGTAATGACTTGAATAAAATGACTGTAGGCATCATTTGTGTTAGAGTAATTGTATAATTTGTCCCATGTTGCATCCGCTAATTGGTTTTTGAATTTAGTGACATTGGAACTAGTAAATTTGCGCAAACGTCGTTTTGTACTGTTAGTTTTACTCACATCGGATTTACATTTCATTATGTAAAATATAGGTAAATGGTCCGAAATATCTGTTACAAGAGTGCCAGAAGTATAGGATTCAGATAAGGAGTTTGTTAATATATTATCGATTAGGGTCGCAGATTTGTCAGTTATTCTTGTTGGTTTGGTGATTGTGGGATACATACAACACGAGAATAGCATATTTAAAAAATCTGTCGTTAGAGTATGTCTTTCATTTTTTAGTAAGTCTATATTGAAATCGCCAAGAAGAAAACATGTTTTACCTTCCTTACTTATTGTATATTATCCACCATATATTATGGAATTATTATATGCTACGTATACTTCCTCTGTATTTCAAGGGGCAAATATTGCTGGTAGACATCTTTATTAGTGGGAAAATACAGCACACAAGAGTGTCAGCTTTATTTGCTTCCCAACATTCTCCACCTTCCCGCTCAGCCGTCATTGAATTTTTTGTGGAAGCGGGATGCATATGGTTACAGTCTGGGCACCATACCTTGCCCTTATTACTTAACTGGCCCTCCTTACACTCTTTGCCCTGCTGATTTTTTTCAGCAATGAGTGTAAGGCACTGATGGTACCTGGTCTAGAGAGATGGAGATGCAATTGAAATTGACTCTAAATATGTGTTCCTGACATCGTGCTTATAATATACTAAAGTACCCGAATCATAATAATAATAATGTATTTGGGATCACTGTTTTTCCTGAATACCTGCACTGGTGATCATTAAACTACAAAGTTTCCCTGTACACACAACGGTTGTCAACCTATAGCAGTATAAGTTATAGCATAATTTGAAAATGCTTTTAAGTTCGCTGGGATTTAATTTCATGGTAGCACTACTAGCAGTGAAAAGGACATTTCGCTGTGGTTTTAAAGACCAACCCTGTATTATAAAACCACCCAAAGAATTCGGCTAACGTAAACTACCAGAGCTCAGTCTTCTGTTGACTCTGGTGGAGTTCACATCAGGGAAGGATGACCGAGACAGCTGACCAACACAAGTTTATTTTTAATTCAATTTTGATATTAGGGTACTACATATATTGAAGTATGATTATACATAAAGCTTTACCTAACCCAGAATATAAAGTAATGAAAATGCTGGCTTCTCTTACTCTGGTACAGTGGGACATAACTGACAGTTCCATGTAAAGTCTATATAGCCCCTGATGGTACACTTACAAATAGACAACAGATTATTAGCCATATTTCTAGACACATAAATATCAGAGCTAATTCAGTTATAATGAAGATTTTCAAGTTGCAATCATGTGTTGTTGATCCAAAAAGACACTTTGATACAAAGTTGACAGAGCAGAGTTGAAAGTTGAACACAAGGTTGGTTTCCCAAAATTTGAGAGTTGCTGTTATAAGGACCTAGATTATGTAACTTTGTTACAACTATCTGGACCATTCTGCAGGGTTTGATAGTGTTTCCTTGAAAACCAGTAGAGAAAAATATTTGAATTTTTGACCAGTATTTTATGCTAATCTTGTTTCCAGCGTGTAGACAGTCTGGGATTTTTATTAGTTTATGTATTACATTTGTAATATGGGTCAATTCACCCCTCTAGCTGCTGGGATGGTCACAGTGGGAAGTACTTCCTTATCAATTAGCGCTGTTCCCAGGGTTCACCTGATTCCCCTTCACCGTAGCACCGTGCCATGGAAAAATGTTTGCGGTGGGTTTGAATTTGCGGTTCGGTTAAGTAGCCAACGCGAAAACCGCGAACATAAATCCACCGCAAACATTTCTGCATTTACAGGTTAGGAGCAGGTAAACAAATTAGAAATACAGAAATTCTGCATAATTGTAAATTGTAGGTGATATTATCTTTCAGTTTGTTCATGTAGACTAATTAATAGATCTTGTCAAATTCTCGACAATAAAAAAGTGTGCATAATAACGTAAGTACTGACCATTATAACCGCAACAAATTATATGACACATGATACTGACTGTCTAGTTTATATATGGGAGCTATACTTTAATTGAATCAATGTTTGTATTTGCAGTGACATCTTCAAGGCGATCATTATAAGGAAAACAAGAGTTCAGTTCTAGAGACAAAGCCACACTGTGCATAATTTAATTGTGGTGATGATGTAACGTTTAATATAATAACTAATACGTTAGATGTGTTCCTAGCAAAATAAATAAACTGAAACTGAAACTCACCTAGGTGCACCTGTAGAGCAGGGATCGGGAGCGTTGACAGCCGTAATTGCACGCCGAGATTTTGCGGTTACCGATGTGAATAATATTCATATCATATAACCTCGTGCCACAAGCAACTATCAAAACTATGGCTCCTATCAGTATCAATGTGGTGCTATCATCGCGAATGCTATAATCTTTTGAAAATATATATAAACGTTACGTACGCGTACTTGATTTTTACATCGTACATAAGGCGTAGTCATCTTGCCTGGTATCCAGCCATATTGTAGCTCCCAAGACTCGTCTGTCATTTGCGGAGAGAACAGTAGAGACCCGGGAGCTATATACGATTAGATACCGGGCTATCGAGGCGGCTATCGCTAAAAAACGGGGGCCGCCATTTTGTTCATGCTGATCAGCTGGTCAGCTCTCCTCCCATCACGCAATGCGCGTCACAGCGTTTCATTACTGACATTAGTCTAGCACCGAAAAGCTTCGCTAATGACAGCGATCTGGAACACTGGATCGTAATCTATACCCGATACTATCGCCTAATGATTTCCCATTTTTAACGACAAGAAACGCTAATGACAACAGTATCGGGTGGACAGACAGACACAGAGAAAGATATATTTTGTATTTAAAAATGCATCTTCTTTCTCTAGATTATTTTGTTTGCATCCGGAGCCAATACGTTAAACTCACTGCCAAAGTGGCGCTATAAGGACCCCGCTTCAGGAGAACAAGTGTACTGTGACTGGTGCAAGCCCGGGGAGTATATGAGCAATCCCTGTACGGTACAGTCATCCACAGTATGCCTACCCTGTCCTAGGGGACACTACGCGGAACAGTACAACCACTTGTCGGAGTGTCACCGCTGCCACCAGTGTAACGTAATGAACAATGGGCATGAGCATGAAACCCTATTGTGTACAGCCGTACAAAATCGGCAGTGTGAATGTGACAACGGGTACTTCAAACCAACAATGTCGCCCATTTGCTTACATCACACAAAATGCCCGAGAGGCCAGGGTGTCATAGAAAAAGGTGAACTTCAAATTATACGTAGATCAAAATGTTTATTTATTCTATGTACAACTTATATTCGGTGTTTAACGGTGTTTAATTGTATTGTGTTACCATCATCAAATTATCCTCAATGGAGCCCATTTCAGATGTGGCGGGCATATTAATTTTTTGGGGGGTCACTCCGGGTCATTGCACTAAAATGAGACTTGTCCTGATTGAAAGGATGTATTATTGTATTGGCCAACTTGAGTGAAAACTTGCCCCTCTAACTTGAAATACTGCGAAATATGTGCCTGCCATGTGTAGAAAATATTGTTTGAAAGATTGAAATTGGTTTAGGAAACATTTCTTTTTTTTTTACAATATTAGGTCGGTGAGTAGAACATTGAAAACATTTAACATCAGTGTTTATATCAACATTTTGTACTTTGCATAGGCAACCTCGGTATAATAGCTTTACTAATGCTCAATGTGCTATTTCTCTGTGCCCTCTCACTCTCGTCATATTTACACTAATCACACTACACAGGTACTCATCAGACGGACACCAGGTGCATGCTTTGTAGGTCTGGGACCTTTTCAGACGAGATCTCCAGCACGGCTGAGTGCAGGACCCACACAGATTGTGCCGCCAGAGGGGAATGCTTTGTCTTCAGGGGCCATCACAAAAGAGACAACGTGTGCGCCCCCTGTTCTCCAACAATAAAAAGTATGTGAATGGTATTTCTTTAATCAAGTAATATCTTATTGGTAAAGACCGATTCAAGTAATATTTATTGGTTCTGTATCCAACCCTACTCTATGGAAATGCCCCCAACTTACCCTTGCCTGCAATGTTTTTCTTTTGTAATGTTACAATTGTTTCAAGTTATTTTGCCCCAGACCTTGATCCCGTGGAATTGATGCATGCATTACTTCCAATTTCCTGGATAGAATCTCATGTCATAACAGATTTTAAATGATACAACACTGCGTATAACTTTAAATTGCTCAATTTCCCATACTTTTTTGCCAATAAAACCATGTCTTGTTTGGGAAGCTGTAATTTTTGGCAAAATGCTGTAAACTCAATGTAATTGGTTACGGGGAGCAAAAGGAGCCTTCAGCTGATTGTATTTCTTTACATTATACTCCCTGGAAGTAAATGCCTTCTTATTGATAATATCATTTGAACCCAAGATGCTGCACCTTAAATTTCTTAGCATTATAATATTTTACAAGCAATTACGAAATCAAAATGCTATGCGTAAATATGCCTTGCTTATCAATTTTACAGACTCAACCTCTAAAAACACCGTCGGGCAACATTACACGGCTAAACAAACATCGGAATCCCACGTTTTCTCTATCATTCTGGCGCTTTTTGTTATGGCTTTTTCAGTAGTGCTCTTCATTTTAATGAGAGTATTAGTCTCATATAAAATGAAACGAGGTCAAGAAATACACCACATAATCTCTGCAACCAATGTCATTGACTTAAGAAAAGAACAACATGGCAATGACCTCGCGATCGATGACAACAACGAATCGAATGAAATACCAGTAAGCAAAGAACAATTTCAGCTTTATAACAAACGCATGATGGCGACACTCCAACGTAAAACCGATGCTGAAAGAATCGCTATCGACTTGAATGAAATGTTAGAAAAAGACAATATTGATCTAAAGAAAAAGGTAGTATCTGAAAAAAAGGAGGTCGCACGACTAAAAGAAGAAAACATTCATCTAAAGAACCAGGCAGGATCTGACAAGATGGAGGTTGCACGATTGAAAGACCAGATCGTCTCCCTGACCACCGAGACCAACAATACATACAGGATGAGTCATAAACCACGTGGGACAGCTGTCATAATTAACAGCATCCACTTTGAAGATATGGCCACACGAGATGGGGCTGAAGGAGATACAGGTAAGGTTTAAAATCAGAAAATAGATAGAGGTATATATTCTTGAATGACTGGCTGGTTGTATATAAGAATTGTTGCGCGACAATTGTAATAGGTACAATGCATTGCAACTTGTAGATACAATGAAGTTGAACTACAAGTAAATCTAAATATATAGCAATTTTATAGAACTAATTTGATTTTTGAATTTTAGTATAAAAAATCTAGTTGACGATATACATACTTATTCTAACAGTATGTTAATTCAGCAAAGTATGGCATCGTCTTTCGCTTACAAGGAGTTGTACATAATTTTACTTAAGGAGGTATACGTAACTAGAAAGGCCGACATTTGCTTAAGAGCAAATACAGCATATTTCAGCCATACCCCTTCCCACGCAACATGGACTGTCCAAATCA